>NC_133617.1:671704555-671737055 GCF_048593235.1 Sminthopsis crassicaudata
ATTAGCATCCCCACGTCATAGGTGATCACTCACATGGAGCACCCATCAGCAAAGGGGGAACAAGCACACACACACACGACACACACACACACACACACACTCACACAGACACACACACACGACACACACACACACACTCACACAGACACACACATACACACATACACACACAGACACCAGACACACACAGACATATATACACACACAGACACCAGACATACACATACACCAAACATAAACAGACATATACATACACACATACACACACAGACACCAGACACACACAGACATATATACACACACATACACACAGACACACACATACAGACACACACACGACACACACACACACTCACACAGACACACATACAGACACACACACACGACACACACACACACACACTCACACAGACACACACATACACACATACACACACAGACACCAGACACACACAGACATATATACACACACAGACACCAGACATACACATACACCAAACATAAACAGACATATACATACACACATATATACACAGACACACACAGGCACACACATACACACACACACACACACACACAGACACACACTGGTTAGGAAACAAGAAGGGCTTGCTCCTGACCTTGACTTTTTGGTAGAATTTTAGATAGAGGAGCGGTAACAACAACAATCTAGCTCCCCAGTGTTGTTCTGAATATAAGTAAGTGCTTTATAAAAATCTGTGGACTGATCTGAAGAAGGAGTTGGTGCTTCTTCACTTCTCAGTTTCTAGACTGTAGAATTAGGACATGTGGCTTATCCCTGATCCCTGAGGCACCAGAACCTTAGTCTCTATTAATCCTTTATAGGAGTAAGGTGCAGTTATTTGACTTTTGATTAATCATATGAAGGAAAGGGAGCAGAGGCATGAATAATCCCAAACATCAGATAATTCAAAGACATTTGCATTTGTCTGTGGAAGACATTGTACGGGCCTGCATTTTGGGAGAGAATTAAGTCTACTTCAAGTTGAGATCTAAAAGCATTTTTTTCCCCTAGTTAGGCACAGATTAATGGGAAGGATGGAGGGAAGTTGGAAGGAAAGGAGAGGAGGAAGCAGCTGGGTAGGGGGAGGGGAACGGAGCCACATTGCCAGATTTGGGGGATTGGGAAAGAGCATTTATTTTGGGGTCAGAGAACCAAGTTCAAATCCTGTTCCTCTAATTATCTGCGCCACCTTTGGAGAAGACACTAACAACTTCAGACTTCAGTTTCTTCATCTGTAATACAAGAGGCTTTGATCAAGATGGTCTCTGGTTCCTTTCATTTCTAAATCTATGATCTCATTATAATGACAGCATCCAAATTCCTGAGTTTTCAACCATTTTCAAGTTTTCATTGTGATACATTCACAGGGAGAAGGGGGATGAACCTGCTCCCACCTTAGTCTGGTGAGAATTGTGCTCTGGACCTTTGTCAAGGGAGGAGGTGAGATCAAAGGCTCCTGGGTAGTCCCTTGGTTCCAGTGAGAGGGGGGAGTCAAAAATGAATGGCAAGTAAGCTAGGGAGGGTCACCCACTCTGTGAGCTTTGAGAATTGAAGAGATGGCTTCTAGTCTCTCAAGATAATTTCTTTGTTGCCAGCTCTATCTTAGACTTCTAGCAAAGGCGGGAGGATAGGAAGGAGATTTCTTTCTTCTTCCCCTTCCTAATGGCAGCCGTGGTAACAACTCACACACGGCAATGAGTGCACGTGCTTACGCAGGTGAGCCTGAGACTGGATTTCAAATCCCTAGGTAAGAATGTCAAGAGGATGACAGTGGAACACTCTGCAATCCCTTCCCCTATGAGACCAGACCCATCTTCTCTTCTTCCTGGAATACATTTCCTTGATGATATCTTTTACACTGTGGCTCTTCCAAGTTCCTTACTGATTATACATTGCAGCTTGCTCAAACCCACCATTTGCCTCTCTGGTGACCTTTCTCTAAAATTCACTTTTAATTTTTCAGCGACTATTGTGTGCAATGTCTTGTGGACATAAAACAACAGTCATAGAATGTTGGTATTAAAAAGATGGACCTTTGTTTGCATGGGAAGCATTAGGTTCATTTACAGTTTCCTGAAGACAGTCCAGCCAGTTCACCTTTCTTCCTCCTGTTCAATTCTAGGTCTAAATTGTTATCTATTTGTATTAGCGGTCTTAGACATGTCTAGCGATGGGCAAGCTGTATAGGTTGTCCATGCGAATGCATGGCACAATCCAGGCAGTAAGTAGTCATTTATTTGACTTCTGAGCTTGATACAATCAACACAAAATTCACCACTGAGGAACATCTAGAGAACTTTCCTAAATTTCTTCTTAATACACTTCTTCCATTCATGGAGAACTTCTCAATAAATAGAAACAAGCATTCTTTAGCACTTACTATTTGTTGAGCATTGTGGTAAGTGCTATTGGTACAAATGCAAAAGCTAAGAGGCTTTCTGTCCTCAAGTAGTTTGCATTGTAGTGGGGAAGACAACACACATATACATACCCATTACATGTATATATGTGTTTACATACATATATACATACATGGATATGTATATATCTGTAACTATATGAGAATCGCAGCCAGGGAAAAATATCGCCATTGAAATTAAATGCAATAACCAGATTAATTCTATAGGACAGTTTAAGAATCATTTTTGGAAAGGAAATTTTAGGGATGGTGAATAGAACTATAATTCCACTCTAAAGTGAAATACACTCTTTCAACTTGGACTCTGAGCAGCAGTTCTTCCACAGCATTGGTGAATACCTTTGTGAGCAGATATCTTCCTGGTTTAAGCCCTGTCTGATGTTGATGAGGAGAAGGTCATTGCACTGGGTTATTTCTGTTTATTTATTTCTGTTGTTTATTTCAAGATATTTTGATGTATGCATGGGACATGCTTTGTTGGAAAAGTCTTTAAAATGATGTTTCATTTTATAGAATCAAATGCCTTTTCATAATCAATTACAGATAAAATATGACCTTGTATTCTCTAAATCTTTCATCAGTTGTGAAATGGCAAAGATGTGGTTCATTGTTGAATACTGTTTGAAAAAGTCTGTCCTATTAAACTTTCACAGAGAGGGCCCTAAATTTGAGTATAAATGACCAGTACAAAGATTATATATAGGTGGGAAAACAAGCATAGAATATCTGAAGTTGTTAATGTTCTGCTCTTCCATGCTTTAAAAAAATTAATATAAGGTTTGAGATCCCCCTCATATTTTTGTTATCTTCTTTTCTTTCTGGTATTTTTTATCTCAATCTTTCATCATCCTCATAATTTGGTCTCTTCCAGTACTGATCTCTATGTACACTTAGCCCAATCTACTTGCTTTTTCTTTGTTCTCTTTAGAGTCATTTATACCTTTCCTATAAGCATATCTGAGACTGTGATATAAACATGGTGGTTCCACTGTCCTCGATGGTAGGAATCACTTATCAGTGCAGTTCTTCCAAATTACTATACAGATCTTTTCTACTTTTCTTAAGATTGTTGTCCTCCTTCCATTTTTGACCTTAAATGTTTTTGGGGTGCCTCTCTTGCCAATTTTTCTCAAAAATTGATTTTTACTCTCCACTACTTCTCTCAGCTTACTGAGACAATTAAAACAACTCAATCCTGAAGTATTTAAACAACTAATTAGCAATTAAAAATGGGAAATGGACAAACAGAAATGACATTGACATTGATTGTAATTTTATGAAGAACAAAAAAATCCCAGAAAACACCTTAGTCAGTAAACATTTGACTTGCAAAGTAGAGAGAGAGGGTGGGAAAAGACACCATCAGTTTGGAATACAAACTCATCTGTAAAATTTTACAAAGAAAGATGATGGATGATTATGAGCAGTGCTGTCTCACTGGCATAAGGAAAAAATGAGAAATAAAAGGAACTCGGAGAAAAATGGAAAGACTTTTAATGAACTGATACAGCCTGAAGAGAAGGGGAAAAAGAATATATTAAAGGAGATAATGAAAAAAAAATCCAAGAAGTATCTCAACTGAGATTAAATGCAGACAAATTGTCTGCATTTATATAAGACAATATATTTATATAGGACAATTTGTCCTATAGTACAGTTTAAGAATCATCTCTCTCACCTTTAACTAGAGAGGTTAGGACCAACAAATGCCAAATGTTGTATGTATTATCAGTTCCTTTGTCAGTTTGCTTAACTTTTTTTGTTTTTTTTTTTTAAGAGATTGTACTATGAGAGATCAGAGAAATCATAAATCAGAAAATGCCTGGAAAAACTCCCACTAGTAATACTGTAACTTAAGAATAATTATCACAAGATTCCTCATGAGCCCTGGTACACATGGGGAAGATAAAGAACTGAAATTACTCAAGAAAAGCAAGAATCAATCATAGTAACAGATAGGTGCCAAGATAGAATGCATAGTAGGTACTTAATATGCGTTAATTGATTGTCTAATTGGTTCAGGGATCAGAAGATTTTGCCTTAGGCCTTTCATCCTGAAACATCCTTCAGTGTCTGGGGTCCTCCTCACTCTGCAATATTCTTCTACCATGTCAGGCCCCCTCCTCCCATTGGTGAGTTTCTCTCTCTCTCTCTTTTTTTTTTTTTTTTGGATGAGGCAATTGGGATTAAGTGACTTGCCCAGGGTCACACAGCTAGGAAGTAGTGAGTTCCTATCTTATCTTGCCTTCATTTTGGGGGTAGATCTAGCAGTGCTCCATTCTTGTACCTGGCTGTGCTTCTAACTCTAAGGACTGCCACCATGAGTCAGCCCTCTTACCCTAGAGCTTCTTGCATGCTGGAATGACCCTCCTCAGTGCTTGGGAACTTCTCCCTCTGCAATATCCTCCGTTATGCCAGCCTCCTCCTCCTTTTGGTCAAAGCCTTTTTGGGGCCTCCATTTTAAATATGGGCCCAGGAGAATTGATTCATTTCCCTCCCAGCTGTGCTTCTAGGACTTCCCCATCACTGCCTCCATTAGAATGTAAGCTTCTTGAGGGCAGGGACTACTTATCTTTCCTTTTGCTTGTATTTATGTTCTCAGGGCTTAGCACAGTGCGGGGTACATGGTAAGCACTTGGTAAATGCTTGTTACCTATCTATTGTACAGAGTGGAGCCTGTTCTTAGGCCTCTCTTCTAGACTTCTGCCTTCCTGCCCCTGCCCTTGGATTACTAGCAAACAGCTGAGAGCCTTCACATCCAGGGGATGAAGGACACAGATCTGCTTCTTTGGAATGGGCCTGAGTCTTCCCTTGGCTTGGGGAGGGGGATGCCTCCAGGACCAGCAAGGCCTTGAAGTCTCACCAAGGTCACCAGAGCTCTTTACCCCCTTGCTCCACCTCCATATTCCTGTGGCTTCTTTTTCAAGGGCAAGCTGCCCTGCTTTCCCCCTGATTCATTCCTCTTTCCCCCCTTATGGGGAAGAGAAGGAAAGGGGAAGAAATCTATGACAGATGCAATATTTTGTAGAATGAGATAATTACACAGGAGCCCCATGGGGAGATTAGATTAGTAAGAGATTTCAGTGCCAGAATATTTAATAAAAATCAGACCCAGGTACATGCCAGTGTGAGGAACTAAAGGTCATCGCCATCATCTGTAGATTATGAGATGAAATGCTTGTGACCCAGGCAGTCAGCCTAATGCTGTCTGCGTTCCTGCCCAGACCAGAATGCAGATGGGTTATCTGGGCCCGTCAGAGCTGCTGTTACACATGCCCATGCACACACACACTCGCACGGAGGGACGTAGACACCCTCGTGCAGAACTAGCAGACACCTAGACACCCTCCTAGACTAACAGTACACATGTGTCCAGGTACTGCAGAAACATGGCCCATGCACAGACCGTCACAATGACAGACTCGTGCTCTATACACGTTCAAACAGATCTGTGATCTCAACAAGGAGCACATTTCCTGCAATGGTGCACACTGTGACCAATCCATGTCCTGTCTCTAAAGTCGCTGCACAGAAATGCACATAGACTTATACACATACAATAATGGGTATTGCCCACCTTCTGTGTTCTCTAGGAGGGAGGGTACCCCGGGGGTAGTGACAGGGGATCCTTCGTTTCAAAGCTGGACTCTTGGAGCAAGCAGAGGCTGTTGTGACAGTCTCCCCATGTACATGCACTTAACCAATTCTGACATTCCTGCTTCTTCTTCTTTTTTTAAATAACTTGGTAAAGGAAACCAAATGAAGAACCATTATTGAACAGAGATTAACCGGCTCTGTGGGACAGACAAAGCATGAGGAGGTAGTCCATCTGTCAGTCCATCTGTCTGTCCTTCTGTCTGAAACACACACACACACACATGCACCACAAGGGGAAGGAGCCATTTTCTTGTGATTAAAGGCCCTGCTGATCCAGTCAGCTGAGTCAACAGGGTGTCCATTTTTAGCTTTTAAATTCCTATGAATTACTCCCTGGATGCAGGGGAGGAGGAATGCATTTCTCCAGCTGTTCTTTCTCCCTTTCTATCTCTGTCTCTCTTGATAGTTGACATGCTTAGCTGCCTGCTTAGCAATACCTGAGACACTCCTCACAGATTGGCTGGAAACTTTCCCCCCCCCTTTTCCCATGGTTCTGAGTAAAGCTGACTACTGGGTACCTTGCTGATAAAAACCGGAAGCCTCAGGATCCCTGAAAACAGACCCAGAGATTTGTGACATTCGTGTCATTTGCAAACCTCTGCTCCCTCATCTCTCATGACATCCCCTCTCACTCACATACTGGCCAAGTCAGTCGTGATCACCAGCATCATCTGAGAGCAAAGGAGAGACACCTACAGACCTGCAGGGGTACCTCAC
Source organism: Sminthopsis crassicaudata (assembly GCF_048593235.1). Classification (NCBI taxonomy): domain Eukaryota; kingdom Metazoa; phylum Chordata; class Mammalia; order Dasyuromorphia; family Dasyuridae; genus Sminthopsis; species Sminthopsis crassicaudata. The sequence goes on from NC_133617.1 coordinate 671,711,374, forward strand.
GTCTTGTTGTAAGTCATGTACACAAATAGAGTCTATTTCTCCTTATCTGAGAGCCATCACTTCTGAGTTGCATTTCCTTCATTTGAAAAGAACTCTGGCTTTGTCCCTGAAACCCTTTTTGCCAATGTTGTAAGTGAAGGTGAACAAATTCTGTTCAATTCAATTATTTTAATTCAATTCATCAAGCATGTATTAAACAGCTTCCATATTCCGGTACTGTACTAGGCACTGGAGGGTACAAAGGCAAAAATGAAATGGTTCCTGCTTTCAGATGCTTAGTACATCCTGCTGGGAACAAATGCTCTAGGACAGCCTGAGCTTTCCCATCTTTAAAGGAACCTTCCTGTGAATTCTTCTGTAAGATGAAGAATTATTTCTTTGGCTTTTTGCTCTTTCAATTGGGCAGTCTTGAGGATTTGGACCGTGGAATACTGGGGTTTCTGCCTTTAGGCAAATGTAACTTCTTTGTCGGTAGCTAATGGTAAATCTTGCTTGTGAAAATGGACCAAGAGGAAATACCTTTTCTTAGGACTTCCTCTGCCTCCTCCTAGATATGCCCAGCAATCACTGCCCTAAACTAGGCTGCCGGCGACTCCAAGGTTCTTTGGATTAATATTTTGGGGGAAATTTCCTAGAAAAAAGACTAATCTTGACCCAAGAAACCATCTTTATAGTTTAATCTAAATTTGATTTACCTTTTAACATTTGGTGGAAGGGCCGATCTCTAATCTTCCTGCCCTCTGAGTTTGCTCGGTTTTCTGGGTTCAGAGATTAGCTGCAATGTCCCTAATTAATTTCTTCTGTCAGTCATGTGCTTGGGAACTTTAGATTCAGCACCTAAGCCCACTTTCCCTCCTTCCTCCTACTCTGTTACACATCCCAGTTTGCTTTCACAAAGAGGAAGAGCAAGACAGAAATAGTACATAAAGGGAAAGTGGAGGCACTATTACATTATAGCAGAAATATTCCTGGAGTGGGAATTAGAGGGCATGGATTCAAAGGCAGGCTGCACTACTTACTGAGTGACCATCAGCAAGGTCATCTGCTTTTCTGTATTTCTTTCCCTATGTATAAAAGGAGGCTTCTTAAAATTTTCCCACTCATGATCCCTGTTTGCTTGAGAATCTTTGTGACCTTGGGTTATATGGGTATATAAAAGAGATATAAGACTCAAACATTTACTGATAATAAATCATAATTTTACAATCCCCAATTCAGTTATGAGGGGTCATGAAGCTGGGAGTTAGACTAGATTATTTCTAGAACTCCTTTTGGGGAAATTTCTACCCTTTCCTGGGTTTTGGCTTCCTCCCTTTAAAATAAGAGGTTCCTACTAGAGATAACTTCCAAGATCGATTTTAATTGCAAATCTATGATCTTATGACCCCAAATTTAAATGCTCTGATCCTATGAACAGACATGTGGACAAAAGTACTTGTTCAGCAAAAACAAGGCCACTGGACTTGTTTAGTAAAAAAGTTTCTGTGGATGAGTTCATGGTCTCATCACGGGTCTCTGGGGTCAGTGGATCCAAGGAGAAAAACCAAAGTCCTTGAAAGCCAGGGGCCCAGTCTGGACCAAGACATTTGTGGTCCCCCATGATCTGGCTCCCATTCACCTCTCCAGCCTCATTTCATTCTTCCTTCCTTCACGCAATCCATATTTAAACCAAGCTGGTGTATCACCTCTTACAGCTGTTTCTTGACCTTGATACTTCTAGTTCCCTGATTTCCTGGGAACCATTCCTCCATAGACTGTATTCCCTTCTCTTCCTTGTTTTTCTGAATCCTTGAAGGAATACAATATCTACTGTGTGAAGGTCTCCCTGATTCTCTCCCTTCTTACTGCTCCAAGTTCTATTTAGCTGTGAATCACTATGATGGAAGCTCTTGGAGAGAGGGCATCTTCTGCCTGTGTCTTGATTTCCCAATGACTAACTATTGAATGGAATGTGATTGTATCAAAGAGAAAAGCAGAAAAGGAGAGCAGACAGGACATGGGATCAGAAGACAAAGCCTCTGCTTTGTCACCAAAAGAATACCCATTGAGGACATGGATCTGAAAGGGCTCCGTGAATTTAATGTGAATCAACATACACTTTATCAAGTATCCATTCTTCATTGGACAATGTGCTAGATAAGGTACAGAGGAAAACGCAAAACAGCCCTTTCCCTCAAGGGGCTTAACTGCAAAGTGTTATATGATTATAAACTGCCACAATAACAGGGAGAATAAGATACTACTGGTTTTTTATGATTATTAACAGTATTCCTCATTATCTGTGGGTATAGGAAGATGGGAGAAGTAGGAAGGGAAGCAGAGATGAAAGGCGGGGGTTGTATGGTTTTATTTCAAATACTCAGTTTCCAAAAATACTTTTGTTTTTTAATAGGATGAAAATGATTTCCCTGGGAATTTCCATCTTGTGGCAGTTATCCTTCAGTGTTTTCACTGAATCAAGGAAACGATGATAAGGCAACAAGGAGGAGGAAAGGAAAACCTCATCTGGTGAGCCCACATCTGTAGCAGACGGTGCATTAGCATTTCGGCCAGGCAGGTAGCTGCGCCCAGCTCAGAGAGGGACACAAGACATTTAATAAATCAAACGTGGACCACTCATTAATCCATCTTCATCAGACAAAGGCCAGTCTCATTTGTAAACCTGTTTAAATGTCTACTGTCTATCTAAGGGCTGAGAGGCGTCTTCCTCGCCAGCATCACCTGGCAGGTTTGATTTCCTCTAGGATAGCCCCTCCTTCTCTACCCTATACTGGATGTGGTCCAGTTCTGAGGACCTGAGCTCAATTCAGTTCTAGGGCTCTGACCCTTGCTCTTGGTTTTTTTTTAATTTTAGCTTTGGGCTTGATGCCTGTAATTAGCTGATGGAAACAGTGGCCTTGGAGGCCTTGGGGCTCTATAATGGGGGAATGGAGTGAGAGTACATAGGGATGTGAGAAAGAGGGATAGCTTGCAAGAAGCCGTGAGAAATAACCAAAACAAACTCAGGGTTTTAAGGATTAACAAATGATTTTTCTCTTGATGACCCTGTGATGTAGGTAGTGTACGTGTTACTAACTATAGAGCAGAGAGATTTAAAATGACTTGTCTAACATCGTACAGCTGTCCTCCTGACACTATACTCAGCTTCAAGCATCCATTCATTACTTCAACCAACATGAACAATAATAATGTGCTCTTACATAATGTTCTAGTTTGCAATAAACTCCACATACATCATTTCCTCTGAATCTCTCAATGACCCGGTAAGTGCCTCCATTATTATAATGCCCATTTTACAGGAGAGATACCTGGGGCAGAGGGAAGTTGAGTAAGTTGTCTCTGACTAGTAAGGTGGTTGTGTCCTTTGTTCTGGAAGAGGACCATGATATGCGAGGTGATGGCATGCCACACAAGTGGATTGGATGTAAGGGAGGGAGGGCTGTGCAGGGTCACCTGCCTCACTTTCCCCTCCAGAGTCATCTGGGTCCAGCGGCCAGATATTGATCAGGATGAATGCAGATGGCCCTGGATGCAGTGGGACACCTTGGCTTTTTAAGCTAAGATCTTCAACAAGTCTCAGTTTGACTGATGCTACACCCATTAAGTGATTAAGGCTGGGCAGCAATTGCGGCAAAGAATCTCCTCTTCACCTAGTCCAAAAAAAATTTAAATAAATAAATGAATCTGGGATGGAAGACCTGCAGGGTCAAAGCAGAAATGATTGCTATTGACATGCAATCTGAGTCAATCAGGACCCAAACAATGACCAATGGGGTTTGGCCTGGGATCTATTGGTAGCCAATCAAGGAGAATCAGGTTGATTTTGGTTTAAGGCCTGGTTCTTAAGAAATCTAGTCAGTAGATCCCAAGATATCTTGGGAAGGTTCAGAGGAGCAAAAGGGAAAGGAATAGGAGACGCAGCTGAAGCTAGGTCTTTCTAATTGCAAATATAGCATTTGATTTCCTGTGCTAAGCTGTCTCTCACTGAGTGTCTACTGCAAATAATGTTGGGATCTATTGGGGAGACAGAAACAATGGAGACAAAAGTTTCGGGCACTTCATATCTTAAGGGATGAGAAACAGAGCAGGTCCCCCTCTCCTGTTCCAAGGGAGTTTATGGTTTGATGAAGAGACAGGATTTTATCTGTCTCTGTCTGTCTCTGTCCCTGTTTCTCTGTCTCTCTCTCTCTGTCTCTCTGTCTCTCTGTCTCTCTCTCTCTCTCTCTCTCTCTCTCTCTCTCTGTCTCTCTCTCTCTCTCTGTCTCTCTCTCTCTCCTTTTCTCCCTCCCCCTCTCTCTCATTCTCTCATAACCCCCCCCCCACACACACACACACAACCAGGGCCACATGGATCAAAGGCTAGGGAGGACCATTTAGACTGTGCCAGTGCCTGTAAGAGTTCATAGAACCACAATTTTTAGAGCTGAACTTAGAGATGATTTAATCAATCTTTCCAATATAAAGAAGAGAAAACTGAGTCTAAGAGCTTTTCCAAGCTCACTCAGGCAGTAAATCGCAGAGCCACTATTCAAACTTCAAATCTTGTGTTTTAATACTCTATCCGATTGCCAAAAGATAAAGAAATCCTTAAGGGCAGAATGAGGAAGAGGATTTGGATAGACAGACAGGAGTGGGAAATTTGCTGCTCAGCATTTTTATACAGGATTTGGATGAGGTAGATAGAGTTAGTAGGCTTATCAGATTTGCAGATGACACAGTTTGGAGGGATAGTTATGGGAGATGATGGCATTAGGATTCAGGAAGATCTGGGGAGGTCAGAAGTGAGGCGAGGTTTCATCTAATAAGATCACATTGAATAGGAAATTGTTTCTAAGATCCCAGATGTTTCACTTAACAGTTGAAATCTTGGAAGGAATTTTCAGAAATGGTTTGGTACCTCCTAGTCACAGTTTGGAAGCAGAGAAGTTGTTCAGTGGATAGAACAATGGGCTGGAGGATTTCAAATGTCGCCTCTAATATTTATTAACAAGTCATTTAGTCCTCTTTACCTCAGTTTCCTCACCTCCAAATGAGCTGGAAAGAAACAGCAAACCACTCCAGTATTTCCCCCAAGAAAACCCATGGGGTCAGGACTGGTGGCTGAATGAGTTACAATGTTCTTGTCTGACCCGGCTTCCCTTGCCCAAGACTACTCCTCTTGCTCCATTTCTGCAGAAGTTTTGTAGGCACTTTGTCCTAAAGCAGACAGCGGGCGGCCAGGGGAGAAGCAGTCCATTATGCTCATCAATCCACCAGCTTTCTTTGGGAGATGTTTCTGGACCTTCCCTATAATAGTATCTGACATATGTGTGAGTGACATACAGGGGGAGGAGCAGCTGGGGACTTCTTCTATAGTGTACTGTGGCTAGCCCTGAGATGGGTTTGAAGAACAGAGATGGTTCCTACCCTCTTTCTGACTGACTTGTGGCCATTCCTCCGTCACATTGTAAGATGGAGGTGTCTGCTTTATCTGCCTGCTTTGTATGTAACCTAGATCCGGTCCAATTGTGGAGAATATCTCCTGAAGGCTCCCAGTGACCTACTTCAAAGCAGCAATGGGGAAAAGTGTTGTATGCGGCTCAAGGGTGCCTGCTGAATCACCCAGGGTGCCTGAAGGGGTGGTACCCCAAAAATATTTTAGGGCTATATGGAAGGATTGGCTCTTCCAACTGCAGATAGCAAGGGAGGGAGGGAGGGAGGGAAGGAGAGAGAGACAGAGAGAGAGAGAGAGAGAGAGAGAGAAAGAGACAGAGACAGAGACAGAGAGACAGAGACAGAGATAGAGAGACAGAGAGAGAGAGAGAGAGAGAGAGAGAGAGAGAGAGAGAGAGAGAGAGAGAGAGAGAAAGAGACAGAGAGAGACAGAGAGACAGAGACAGAGATAGAGAGACAGAGACAGAGATAGAGAGAGACAGAGACAGAGACAGAGAGAGACAGAGACAGAGAGAGAGAGAGAGAGACAGAGAGAGAGAGAGAGAGAGAGAGAGACAGAGACAGAGAGAGACAGAGACAGAGAGAGAGAGAGAGAGACAGAGAGAGAGAGACAGACAGAGACAGAGAGAGAGAGACAGACAGAGAGAGAGACAGAGACAGAGAGACAGAGGGAGAGAGAGACAGAGAGAGAGAAAGACAGAGAGAGAGACAGAGAGAGAGAGAGACAGAGAGAGAGAGAGAGAGAGAGAGAGAGAAAGACAGAGAGAGAGACAGAGAGAGAGAGAGACAGAGAGAGAGACAGAGAGAGAGAGAGACAGAGAGAGAGAGAGAGAGAGAGAGAGAGAGAGAGAGAGAGAGAGAGAAAGAGACAGAGACAGAGACAGAGAGACAGAGACAGAGATAGAGAGACAGAGAGAGAGAGAGAGAGAGAGAGAGAGAGAGAGAGAGAGAGAGAGAGACAGAGAGAGAGAGAGAGGGAGGGAGAGAGAGAGAGACAGAGAGAGAGAGAGACAGAGACAGAGAGAGACAGAGAGACAGAGAGACAGAGACAGAGAGACAGAGAGAGACAGAGAGACAGAGACAGAGAGAGAGAGAGTGGAGTTGGGGTGGGACAGAACAGTCACCCTCACTGATCCCTGACTTTCGCAAGATCTGAAATGAATGTTCTAATTCCACAAAGAGGTTCATTGATTCCAAGAAACTTGCTGCCTATTGAAACAGTCAATTATACTTCCAGGGGCAGGGTGGGGTTTAGCAGATCCCCAAGAACTGTCTAGAATCTTTCATTCCCTCAGCCTTCCACTAAACTTTTGGAAAAGTACTATATTTTTGAGCTCGCCCCATAACTTTTTAAATGATGGGGATAATCTAGGGGAGGGGGTGAAGGGAAGGAGGGGAAAAGTTGAAACAGAAGTTTTTGCAAGGGCCAGTGTTGAAAAATTACTCGTGCATGTTTTGTCAATAAAAAGCTATAATAAAAAATTAATTAAAAATGATGGGGATAGGGGCAGCTAGGTGTGCAGTGAATAGAGCACCAGCTAGGGAGTCTGGAGGAACTGAGTTCAAATGCAGCCTCAGATCTTTGACCCTTACTGGCTGTGTGGTCCTGGGCAAGTCACTTAACCCCAATTTCTTCATGAACAAACAAACAAATGAATTCATAAAGAAATAAAATGATGGGTATGGGTAGTAGAGAAATATGAAAGCCCAGATCCATTCCTGGCTAGATTGCTTCAGCCCGAGCATCTACTTCTGCCCCTGGCTGGGATAACAGTGAGAAAATGAAGGATTGAAATGGGTCTCTAGCTCTAAATGGAAGAAATTCAGCACTTTGGGCTTTGGAAAAAGGAGAAGAGAGAGGGTGGGGAGAAAGGGAGAGGGGAGGGGGACGTGATTAAGGAATAAATGGAAGAGCAGGATACATACATGAATATAGCCCCATCTATCCTTGACTTCCTGTGCACTTAAGGCAGTGCAGATACACAAACTGCACAGACGCACACAACAGCACCCGTGGCTAGCTCCAAGAAATGCTTGTGCAGCTGCCACCGGGTCTACACAGATATCCGGATATCTTCATTCAATGTAAACAGACATTCATGGTGTGTAGACATATCCCTATGGACAGGCAAGGTTTATTGGCTGACACGACCACAAACATGTGCACAAAGTGACACGGATACTCCCAGACATGCACAAACGCACGGAGCCCCAACTCAGACACGTACGTGCATATCTCACACACAAGACATGTATAACTACACACTTAGAAGCACACGTGCACACACAAAAAAGTCTGCAGGGTCACATGCAGAAACATGCACACAGCACAATATACACATGCAGGTCAGCCTTTCCTTGGGATCCTGTTGGGTCTCTCAACCCTCTCCCTACTGCCATAAAGTCTCAGATTTCTGTCAGGCCTGGCTGATCCATGACTGATTAAACCAACTCAAAAGAGTCAATCAGTCAACAAAGTTAATTAACAAACAAAATTAAGCACCTACTATGTGCCAGACTCCGTGCAGAAAACAAATGGCATAAGGGACTAGCCAGAATCCCTGAAGTTATTTAAAATGGTTTTATTACTTTCAAAGCCCTCCTGTGACCTGAGGGAAGCTAACAAAGAGTTCCCTAAAATGTGTCCTTAGGGGAATTCCTGTAATGAATTATTTTTAATTAGCACATTAGAGACTCCTATGATCTCAGGTTCAGAAACAACAGATTTGGAGCGTCTTGTCTATGCCATTCTCTGCACCCCATTTTGCAGAAGAGGAAACTGAGTCCCTGTGAAGGCAGGGGACTTGTCCAAAATCACATATCAATCTGATGTCAGAACCAGAATTCAAGCCCAGCCATTTTTTGTGTATAAATGGGTGATGCTAAAGTTCAAATCAACAACTCAGCATATACTTATTAAATGTTTGTTATGTGCAAGGGGGGAGCAACAACACCTCTAGATAAGAGTGAGGTTCTAGACAGTCAAGTTGTCCCTTTTAGTGTGTCAGCATCTCTTTGGGGGAGAGCAGATTTAGAAAGGTCTTGAAATGTCTTCAAGTACAGGAAGGACTGGCCATTAATACAAAAGTTAGGTTGCTGTGTGTGACTAGACAAAAGGGTGGATGTCACAGGGAGACAGATTTCAATTTAATAAAGGAAAAATTTCTTAACAATTAGAATTTCCCAGACATGAAGCAGGCTAATCTAGAAGGTGGTGAGTTCCTCATCCCTAGTAGGACATTCAAGAAGAGGTAGGACAGCCATCCTTTGGGGTTGCTTTAGTGAGGATTCATTCTTCAGGCAGGCCCTTGCCCCATAATTGACTGCCAGGGGCCCCATTTGCACAAGCACTCTCTCTTCCCTTCTCCATTGCTCACAACTCTTTAGGGCCACCCCCACCATTTCCTCCTTTACCCAGTCTGAGATGAACAGGTGGCGCTTCTCCTTGCCAGGTCCAGCTTTTTCTCCCATCACCTTTTGATCATCCCCCATAATCTTTAGCAACTCCATGTCTAGTGGTCCCTCAGCTTCTGCCTCTAAGCACACCCAGGTCTCCCTTCCCCTTAAAAGACTCACCAGAATCTACCATCCCGCCAGCTCATGCTCCATCCATCCTCTCCTTGGTCAAACTTCTTGGAAGAGCCATCTGTACTCATTCCCTCCCCTTCCTCTTCTTTCTCTTCCAAATCTCTCCAATCTGCCTTCTGACTTCATCATCACTCAACTGAAACTGCTCTCTCCAGTTACCAGTGATTGCTTAATTGCCAAATCCAATGGGTTTTTCTCAGTCCTCATCCTTCCTGACCTCTCTGCGGCATTTATTCTGTGGATTACCTTCTCCTGGAGGCTCTCTCTTCGCTAGGTTTTGTGATGCTGAGCACACTGCTCTTTCTTAGATTCCCTTCCCCCTTTCCACCCCCACCCCGCTTCTGACGACTCCTACTAAACACTTTTGCTGGATCAATATTCCTTTCAAGCCCACTAACTGGGAGTGTCCTCCAAGCTCCGTGTTAGACCTTTTCTCTTTTGTATCTACACTCTCAATTGGTGACCTCATCAGCTTCTTAAATTTAATTATTACTTCTTTGCAGCAGACTTCCTGATATATATTCCCAGTCTTTTTACTGGGTTCCAGGCTTGCATCACTAACCCTATTTCAAATTGGATATCCTATAGATATCTCAACCACACAGATTTCATTATCTTTCTCCATAGACCCACTCTTCTTTTGAAATTTCCTGTTTCCATTACAGGTGGTATTCTAGTCTCGGAAGCAAGCTTTGCAACCTTTGTGTAATTCTTGATTTTTCACTCTCATTCATCCCCCATATACTCCAATCAATCACCAAATGCTGACATTTCCACCTCCCTAACATCTTTTGCTTATGTCTCCCCCTCCCCTCCACCCACCATTCACACTTTGGTTCTGGCTCTCATTAAGTACAATAGCCTCTTAATTGGTCTTCCTGCCTCAAATCTCTCCACTCCTATCTCTCCTTCACACGGATCAAAATGATTTTCTTGTGGAGAAGGGCTGAGAATGTCACCTCTTCCTTCTCCTAAACTTGGTGGCTCCCTATTATCTCTGGGATCAAATATAAATCACCTCGGATTTAATGCTTTTCCTAACCCGGTCCCACCCTGTCTTTCCAGGCTTAATATATATCATTATCCTCTGTGTGGGTTCTGGCCCTATCACATGGGTCTTCTCGAGGTTCTTCACATGGGATGCTCTATTTCCCATATCTGGCAATGACTGTTCCACCTGTTTGAGATGCTTTTTCTCCCTCTTTTTTGCACCTTGGAAACCTGGTTTCTTTCAAGAAGCTCAAGGACCACCATCTTCAAGAACTCTTCCTTGCTCATCCCCATTAGGCTGCTGATGTCCTCCACTCCAAGGTGACTTGCACTTGCTTTGCAAATGTTTTGTACCTGTCTGCACATGTGTGTGTTATTTTCTCTTTTAGAATATGGAGCACTTGAAGACATCTGTCCTTATAACCTCAGCACACAGTAGGCACTTTGTAAAGGCCTGATCATTGACTTTTGAGGGACTGGATGATCTCTAAGATCAGAGATTCCAAAATTCTTCACAACTTGACTAATTCATCTTCAATAACTAATTTAATCCAGTAAACCTTTGTTAAGTGTGCAGAGCATTTGCTCTGTAGTAGGGGGAGAAGGAGATTTTTAGATGATTTATCTTTGACTTCCTGGAGCTCATGGTTATGAAATTCATATATAAAAAACAATACAAATGAAGACAGTGTTATATGAGTGGGGAAAAGAGGCTAGGATGGAAACTGGGAAGCAGTCCTAGAGGAGGTGACTTTTGGGCTGGCTTTTAAAGGAAGGGTAGGTTAAGAAAGAAGGGAGGACACCTCAATAATTGGATACAGTAGGAGCAGAGGTGCAGAAAAAGGAAAGTTCTAGGACAGAGAAATCAAATGAGATCATGCCCTTCAAGTCCATTCTTAAAACAGTATATAAATGTGAGCAGTTATTTTTGAAATAGTGTGGTGGGTAGCATAACAATCTAACTTGGCTGGAGTAAAGCATGTAGAGGGGTGTCGTATGTGAAAAATCTTGAAAGGTAGTAAATACCTGCTAAAAGAGGATCCTGGACTTGATTGTGGATGGAGGACCTTCCATACATGGCTACGGAGTTTGAATTTTGCAATAGGGAGCTATTGAAAGGTCTTGAGAAGAAGTCATGGCTAGAATTGGAAGTTGTAGTGCCAGAGAAACTGAGGCAGGATAGAGATTAGGGAGTTATAATAATTAATTTATTGGAGAGTTTAATTAATTGACTGGATCAGACTCTCATCTCCAAGTATGCAGTCCTGAATGTGGGATTTCAGAGATTCTTTATGGGGTTTAGTGATTAAGAAGAACAATGACAGAATGGCGGAGGCAGAGTGAGCATCAGACATTCTGATAAGCTGGGAAGGTCTGGAGTCAAGATGTCTAAGATAGAAGGTCTTTCTCCTTATCTGGATTAACATTTACATTTTATAACCTTAGAATAGCTAGCCCTAAGTTATATCTGTCTTAATGGTTCGGAGGGGGGATGTTGCAACCAGGCAAAACAATTCAGGGAAATTGAGGCAGAACAATTAGGGAAACTGAGGTAGAATAATCAAAGGAAATTGTAGCATAACAAGTAAGTAGTAGAATTACTGGAATTGTAAGTGAGAGGTAACTTTTCCAACCGTATGAAAGACAGATTGTGTTGAGTAAAGAGTGGAGATGGGAAGACCTTTCAGAGGCAATTTGAGTTATCGTGAGCGGGTGGTAATGAGCCCATATTCACTTTCCCTGACCCACTTCTCTAGCCAGGGTCAGCCTCTTCCTCATTCTCCCCTCCTCCTCTGCCAATTCTCATTCTTTTTTAGAGTCAGATAGAGCTGCCCAGTTCCTCTCTGCTATGTCCCTTCTGCCCTGAGTCATTACTTAATTTGTCAATTAAGTTATTTACAGTCACTCTCTAAATGCAGGCCGTGGGGGAGGATGTGGACGAGCCTCTGAAGATGAAGAAACACCTATGGTGCTCTATTAAGTTATCCTGGAGAGCCCACTTAAAGAAAACACATTAATAAAATGTGATCGGGAGAGAGGGATTTATGTGGCTACATGTTAGGAATTCTAACAGGTCAGCAAGGGGTCTAACCTGTATCAGGTATCAGTATCAGGCAGGGGGGCGGGGACTTCCTAGAACAACCCTGAGTCCTTTCTTCCCCTCTCAACACCCCTTCTCTCCTGGCTCCCGGGGAGCCACCATCACTTGCCTGCCCTCGGCAGTGCGCTATGGCTCAGACGTGGAGATGAATTCTAGTTCTTGTAGAAAGCATAAAAGAAGGCCCTGGCTGAGATGGAACCTTACCGTGTAGCACTGTTTCACCATCTGTGAAATGGGTCTATAAATACGTGACCTGTCTACCTCATGAGGATGCTGTGAGGGATCAAATGAAATAATGTATGTAAAATATTTTATAAGCTAAGCTGTCACACACACCTACATGCATGTCCAACTGTTTTGCCCCACTATGGTGGAGAAGTGATTCTGAGTCTCTGAAATTCAGTGTTTGCACTGGATGTTCTGGGAGGGGGTGTCCTACCAAGCTAGAGAGACTTTAAGGCCGGGCACCGTGATGGTCCATCTGCTTGTCATTTAAGAACAGCCTTGTTAAGCATCGGGAGGTTTGTGACAAGGTTGTGTGATGGGATTTTCAGTCTCAATAACTCCTAAAGACCACGTGGTAGGGCAGAGAAGGGTTGCGATCTGTGTTGGTGAAGGGATTACTCACCCCCAGAAAACCACCGAAGCTTGAAGGATGGAAGCCCGACGCCACTATGGAACTTCCTGCCTGCCCTTCTCAAGCCCCTCCTCCCGATTCCCGCTCTGCTCCTGGGTAACTGGCAGCGTTCACATGAAGGCAGGGACGACCTGCCTCTCGGGGATGGCACAGGGGGCAAGGGAGAGATTGGACTAAGGGTACGCTCAGGTCTCTTCCAGAGCTAAACCCCAGGTTCTTGCGTCAGGAGAAAGGTCACCTTTCTCTAAGGTGCTTTTGAGAGAGAGAGTGTCAGGAAGCCCTGGACAAGCCCTTCTGACAAATACCAGCGGGCCAAGTTGCTTAGCATCTCAGTGCCCTCGGCGCCTCTCTGAGATTATAAATGGAGGAGGTGGCATTTGAGCCGGGCTTTAAAGGAACAGCAGGAATTGGATGCATTAAGAAGAGAGGGAGAGCATTTCAGGGGACAATGGTAAAAAGCTGTGGGATTATCTGCATAATTTGGGGCAGTTTCTTCACTGTGATGTCCCCACACCAGTGAAAAATGGGACTGGATACTCCTCGCCCCCCAAAAAAATTCTTTCCAACTGGACTAAGAAGGAGAGGGTCCCAGATTCAAATCCTGGCTTTGCTGCTTCCAGGTGATGAATGACTCTTATTTCTTAGATTCAGAGCTACAAGGACTTTTGAAGTCATCAAACCCTCTCATTGCACAAAGTGAGGAAACAGACTTTTCAGAGAGGCCCCGGATCCCGTAAACACTAAGCACTGATACTCCTGACTGAAGCTCTGGTCTTCCTGATAAGTCCCGAGCTGACTTCATCATACTATCCGGCCTCTGCAGAACGGGCAGGTCGGAGTAGATGGGATGAAAGGCCTCCTGGGATTCCGTGACCTCTGTGGTCAGTTCTCCCGGCTGCTGAGCTGCTGGGGATGAGCCTGGAGGACTGGTGGTGTAATTATTCTGAGAGACACCTCAACAGGCAGAAGGAGGTGCCGGAGTCAATTTAGGAGTAATCAATAATCAATCCATCCATCAGTCAACTGGCATTTGTTGTAGGTAACGCATCCCAGGGACTGAGAATGCATAAAGAAGACAATCCTTCCTCTCAAAGGTGCAGTGCCATGAGGGAGACCGCGGACAGAAGGAGCCTGGGCGTCCAGTAAGAGCGACTCCCACTCTCTCTGCGGCGGGGGTGGACACCCAGACACAGACGGGCACCCCCCCAGGAGGCATAAATGGGCAGGCCCTCATCACTCCGCTACCCTTTAAATAGACAGACTTCCAGCTGGTATTGACAAAGCTAAACACACTGTGAGACCCACGTGCCAGAAACACTGTGGGTAAACATGCTGGCCTGGCCTGCATAACAAAGGATGCTCAGACAGCTGCAATCATCATCAGTGTTAAATGCTGCTCACATTGGGAGCAGCACAAGAAAAGCAGCAAAAGCTACTTTTTACAGAATCGAGAGTCAGGAGGAGGAGGAGGGGCCACGGGAGGGCTGGGGCTGATCCCCGGGGGCTGGCGAGGGGGGAGGAGGAAGGCCGGCGCTGAGGGGGACGAGAGAAGATGCGCCCAGCGCTCTGGGGCCGCATTAGCTGTGTAATCCTGGGCAAATCACCCAACCTCTCAGCCCCCTGGACTCGCTGAGAAGATGCTGCTCTGCATTGCTGGAGGCAAGGGAGGTCCCCAGTCAGTGGAACATAGGTCCATCCTGGCCCTGCAATCCTTCTCCTCTCCCCTATTCCCCCTCTCTCTCTTCTCCTTCCCTCCTTCCATCTTTTCTTCCTCTCCTCCTTCTTCCTTTTCTCCTCTTTCCCTTCCTTTTCTTCCCCTCTCCTCTTCTTCCTCCTTCCCCACTATTTTTCCTTTCTTCTTCCTTCTCTTCCCTCTCTTTCTTCCTTCTTTTCCTTCCCTTTCTTCTGCTCCTCTCCCCTCCTCCTCCTTCCCTTTCTTTTCTCTTTCCTCTTCCTTCTCCCTTTTCTCCTCCTCCTCTTCTTCCTTCTCCTTCTTCTTTCCTTTCTACTCCCCTCCCTCCTCCTCTCTCCTTTCTTCTTCTTCCCTTTCCTTTTCCTTCTCTCCTCTTCTTTCTCTCCTTCCTTCTTCCTTTCTTCTGCTCCTTTTCCCGTGCCCCTATTCTTCCTCTTTTATCTTCCCCTTTATTTTTTCCCTCTCCTTCCTTCCCTTACTTCTTTCCCTTCCCCCACTCCTTGCTTCTCTTCCTCCCTCGAATTATTATTAGACTCTTCTGCTTCTGGAGACCAGGATGCCATGAAGGTCTACCCCCAAGTGTATCCTAAATCTCCATACAGACAGAACAAGCCCCATCTGTAGCCCATCTTCTCAGGCTTATTCCCCTTTACCTACTCTCTGGTCTGGCCAAACTGGCTTTCCTGCTCTTCTGCATATGTACCATTCCAGCTGGCATTTTGGCACTATTGCTCTGGCTCTCTGCCCCCCATGCCTAAAATGCACTCCTTCCTTAGTTTTCCTTAGTAGGAAAGAGAAGAGACTTTTAAGCACTGTAGAATGGGGAGTAGGTATCTCTGGGGCCTGTTACTGTTGCTCAGGGGGAAGAGGGAGGGATTTGTGAAAAGTGAACATACACTGTGTGTGCATTGTGATCCCTCATCCTCCTCCCTTTCACACTCTTTAGCACCCCATTCCACCCCTTAGCCCCAGAGAAGAGAGGGGCGCTGCTGGCTTAATTCACAGCCTCTGGAGTCTGGGAAGTGGGAGACTTCTTGAGTTGGTGTCCCCACACAGAGGTTGAAAAATGAGTCAGGCACCTGAAGAGATGCTTAGGGAGAAGCCACCTGGTCCAGGACAGGACCCCAACTCTAGGAAGGGAAGGGAGACGCCATGGTCTTCTCTTTAGGTTAGGGCTTCTTAAACTTTTTCCACTCGTGACTCTAAGAAATTTTTATGTAACCCTGGGTATACAGGTGTATAAAACAGGTATACAAATAAAAATTACTGATAAGAAATCATAATTTCATGACTCCCCTCCATTCAGTTACATGAACTCACAGTTTAAATAGCTTTACTCCAGGTAACTTAAAGCCACAAGTCAAAGAACTATAAGAGATACTGAGTCATAGTCATTAGTGCAAATTTTCAGACTAGGAAATGAACTTTTCTCTGGATTGAGTCTTTAGAAAGAATGACCATAATGAGTAAGGCACAGCGTTCCTATTACACAGAAGGAATGCCATCACAGCATGCTTGCATAAACATTATGAATTATTTTAGTTATAATTATCTTACTAGATTCCAATACACTATGGCTTGTAATTCCATAGTAATTACTTATTGTGATTGTACATTAATTATTAATTAGTAGTAATAACCATTCCTCTTTCTTAGACTAGAATAAGAATAAGATGTGGGAGGCAGTACAGAGGCGAGAAGAACATAGGGAAATAGAGGAGATCCTAGAAAGGGAGCCAGGAGGCCAGGACAACAAGGAGATCGGGCCCAGCTCTGCCCCCAACTTGTCCTGTGGACTTGGAATCTGAACCCTCTTATTGAAAATCTTCTTGTTATTTTTCAGTCATACCTAAGTCTTCGTGACTCCATTCTGGGGTTTTCTTAGACGCTATTGGAGGGTTTGCCATTTCCTTCTCTAGCTCATTTTACATCTGAGGAAACTGAGGCAAACTGGATCAAATAACAACACTCTGGATCAGAGTACTAGTAAGTATCTGAAACTGGATTTGAACTCAGGAAGATAAAGTCTTCCCGATTCCGGTCCTGGCAGCCTCCAAGGGATCTTGGAACACAAATACATAAAGTGTCAGACTTAGGCGGTGAGACCAACTACTAGAGACAGCAGAGGGACTGTATAACATGATACCACACAGAATGGCTGAAAGACTGTTGGACTGGGAAGCAGGGCTGGGATTTGCGGCCTGGCTCTCCACCTCCGACTTTAGACCAATCACTTTACTTCTCTGCGTTCCTATTTTCTCATCTGTTTCTCCTCTGGGCTCAGTGAACTTTAAGAGCCTTTCCTTACTTTATTAACTTAAGGTTTATTAAAGGTTTTCTGTGTACAAGATTCCTTTGCTAGATTGTGGGAGATATAGGAAGTTTAGGAGAGATGTAATCCCAGCCCTCAAAGAGCTCTGGTAAGGGCGCCAACACGAATAATATTACTAAATAATAAATAACAGGACAAGGGCCTTAGGGAGTGACCAAACAAAGTATTTTGTGACGTCTAAGAGGGCAAATTTCCCCGATGGTGAAGAACAGAGGAAGGAGTAACAGGGGAAGCTTCCTGGAGAAATTGGTTGGGCCCTTAGGAATCATCCCCTCATTGTGAGGATAAAAAAACTTGGGTACCAACTGAGAGCCAGATCCAATGGGCAGCCAAGAGGCCACATTGGTGCCTCCTGGAAGCTTCTGAAGAGAGGGAGAAGGAAGAGATCATGAAGGGGATCATGTTTCCTTATCCTTTCCAAGGATCAGACAGAGATTTCTTCTATAAACCTTTGGATTGGGGTCCCTGGTCCTATCTCAATGGGGAACCTCCTACAGAAAGTCCTCCCTGATCTTCCCAGTGGAGACCATTGCTCCTTCCTTAGAGCCCCTATGGCACTTTGGCTTTTATGCCTATTTCTCTTATTGCTTTACTAGACTATGAACTAGTTCCATGAGGGCGGGGACCCTAACTCTTTGTAACACCTAAAGGTGACCAGTACTGCCCCCTACATACTTTCTGGTCATCTGTATACCATGCTGCCTTCACTCCAGCATCCCTATTTCTTCCCAAGCTCTGACCCCTCCCTCGGGATGCTCAGCTCTGATCTTTGCTGTCTCTTGAAGCTTCCCCACCACGGCTGGGCTATCTCCACATCGTGTCTGCTTCCCCACCTAGTCCTTTCCCAGCTCCCCTGGAAACATAAGTTCCTTTAGGAAAAGACTATTTAGCTTGCTTGTATTTGTATCTTTAGTGCTTAGTGCAATACCTGACAAATATTCTGTTTATCTGTCTCTATGTCTGTCTACCCACCTCCCTATCTCTTCTTCTGCCTATCTATCTAATCATCTGTCTGTCTGTCTGTAACCTTAGCCTCTCTTGATTCTTCCTCCAGAAATGAGGAGATTCTCTTGTAGCTCCGAGTCTATGATCTTGTGAATCCCAGGCCTTCTCCTTTTCCCTGATAGCAGAGAGCTGGATACTTAGAGGGAAAGATTAGTCGAATTTATGAAAAATTTGGAATAATGAGTAATTTTGAGAAGGAATTTGCTTGTTCTTTACTCTCTCCATTGTGGCACTCTGTCCATTCTTAGACTCAGTGTCTTTCGGATCTCTTCAAGTTATCTATTGAACCCCGTGGTTCAATGTAGTGTATTGGAAACAACAGCGGATTTAGTCATAAAACATGGGTTCAAATCCCACCGTGGCTACTTGCCTTCTTTTGCCCCCTCCTAGTGCCTTCCCTCTGAGATCACTTCCCATTTAATCCAGCACACCTTGCATATATCTAGCTATTTCCATATGACGTCTCCATTCAAACAGGAGTTCTTTGAAAGCAGGGACTGGTTTTTGCCTTTTGGGGGGCTATCCCCAGCATTGAGCACAGTGTCTGGCATACAGGAAGCACTTTAAAAGTGTTTGTTGACTGATCATTTGAATCAACTCTCAACGTTGGAGACTTTCTTTAAATAAAAAAGCAAACAGGGATGTAAAAAGCCATGTGATCTATTTCAAAGCCAATCAGAAGAGATTTTTGGATTATCTGTTCCCCGCGGATCTGACGGCGAAGATGAATGGCCGGTGAAAAAGGGCCACAGAGGTTCTTCCAGCTCTGGGGGCCTTGGGGCCGAGGGGCGAGCCGGCTTATTCGCCTCCCTGGAGTTTTCCCCACAGAGCTGCGATGCTAGCCGGGGGAACCCTGTCCCAGAGACAGGATGATTTGGAAACCACAGCTGAGAGATCTTTTTTCAAAGATAAAGCCTGGCAGGATCTGTGTTTCCCCCTCCCCCTTTCTCCCCAGCATAACCAGCGCCTGGAAGTGCTGGCTGACTTTCAGCGATCTGTCACAACAAACAGCAGGCTGGGAACAAGTTTACGGAGAGGCATATGTTTGTTGACAGGCGCGGGCCACAGAAACACATGCACACAGGAGCGCACTCACATCCCCCCGTGCCGGAGCCCCCCCCTCCCACCTCACCAGAGCTTGCCACATACATCATTCTTGGGCATCTGGGCTCACACACACGCACTCAGATGCTCCTCACACTTAAAACACACCCTTGGATCCAAGTCTGGAAGGCGCTTTCAGGACTGGGCCCTACCCACTCATTCTATAAACGAGGAAACTAGTTGAGCCTGAGGAAGGGGCTGCAGGAACGCCGGGGCCACGAGAGCTGACCCATCTGACCCAAATCCAGGGATCTTTCCCCTATGAGACAGTGCCTTTCATCCCCCCAGTAATAAAATCTGAGAGACGGAGGGATTCTCAGTGGCCGCTGTGTCTAAGCCACACACGAAAGGCGTCCCCTCTGTCATTCACACGTGGCTCTCCATGCCCTGCCAAGCTTCCCCCTCTGGAGCTCGTTGCACACACACATACACACACACACACACACACACACCCACACACACACACACACACTTCCCAGTCTCATACCTCCCTGCCAACTGCACACACGTGCTCTCGCAAAGTCATAGCCTTGTAGGCTTGGAGCCATCTCCTGCTCATCCTCAAGGCCTCCTTAGTCTGGAAATGGCCCTGCCACAGGATCAGGCTGAGCCCAAAGGCCCGCCTTCCAACCCTGCCATTCCCTGGGGGCTGCCCCTGTACCTGTGGGAAGGCAGCACGCAGAGGAGGACACAACATGTGAAAAAAAACTTCAGAGTGAAAGGGATGTCGCCAGACTGAGCACAAGACATCCTTTAGAGCTTCACAGTCTTCTCCAGGACCTCCTCACCTGCACAGAAGGGAGCTGTAGAAGCAGGAGGACTAGACAGCCCTGTTAGAGCCTGGAAATCCAGCCCAGGGCAAAGCTGTCATTAGGACAAATGGCTCCTAATTCTTCCAACGCCCCTGGGCCCCCTTTCCCACTGAGCACCTACAGCCTCCTATGGGATCCCAGCCCTGCAGCCCTGCTGTTCTACTGCTCTGTAGGCTGTGCCCCAATTGCCCCTGATGGTGAAAAAGGCTTCCCCCAAGGGGCAGGGCCTACCTCTGCTTCTCCTATGATCCCCTCTCGGCCCCAGATATGGACTTCTCGTCTCTATTTCTC
Organism: Sminthopsis crassicaudata; assembly: GCF_048593235.1. Classification (NCBI taxonomy): domain Eukaryota; kingdom Metazoa; phylum Chordata; class Mammalia; order Dasyuromorphia; family Dasyuridae; genus Sminthopsis; species Sminthopsis crassicaudata. The sequence goes on from NC_133617.1 coordinate 671,731,360, forward strand.
CTCTGCCTCCCCTAGCTTGGAAACTTTCTGAGGGCAGCACTCAGTCCGCCTTGTCTCTCTCCATAGTGAAAGTAGGCAAGGGGCTGGGCAAATAGGGAGTGGGTCGGGGGAGAGGCTGAGGAAAGACCCCTTGATTTAGTGATTCTTGGGTCCTAAGTTCATGGTAGTTTTAAGGGACTTAGCATGAGGTGGTAGCCACATGAGGGTGGTGGAGACTATGGCCTTCCTTAATGCACCCCGCAGGGTCCCGGCAGAGTGAGGATTTGGACTCCAGGGCCCACGAGGCTGTCCAGAGGAGCATCTCTGATGGGCTGATGTGACAGGATGACCACTTTGACAAGATACCATTTGACAGAGATACGGAGCCAGTTGCTAACGGGAGAATACGGGGGTGAGAGGAATAGTCAGGGGTACGTCCTAGGCCCTCAGGTCTCGCAGCTCGGCGACTTTCTCATTATCACTCCCTCTCATATCTGGAAGGAAGAAGGGGATGGAGGGGCAGTGCAGTGCTCTGCTCTAGGTCAGATACATCAGGAAACTTAGAACTCTCCGTCTTGGCTGTGGTAATTGGGTCATTCAAGGCTGCAGGGTGGTTATCCTACTCCCCAGCCACTCAAGTCCCATAGATTATCACAGGGACAGTGATCTTAGGCCCTTCATTGGGTGCATGGGGACGGGCAGCTTTTCTCTCTCATGTATCTCCTCATGGAATAACCCTCGGGAACTGGCCCCAGGGCCGCTGATGTAGGACTGATCTCTTTAGGCCCAGGACCCCAGAGAGGGAAGGCTCCTGGAGGAGCCGAGGGATGAGTGCTGAGCCTGTGTGAGTCAGAAAGAGCCTGTGCTGTAATCCCCCTCTTGACTTTTTCTTCTTCTGCCTTCTCCCTTCTCGGAATTAGATTAGAGCCCTGGAACCCACCCAGTGACCGCAGCTGGGGCCAGGGGAACAGTCCCGGAGTACCTCTGCTAGAGCCAAGGGAGGCAGATTCCTTGTCCCATTTATTCACAGTACTCCTCGTGCAAAGTAATGACAGGTATGATTGTGTACATATTTACAAACCCCACAGCAATAGAGAAACTGGGGCATCGCGGGGTTACAGAGTCCAGGGCAGGGACTGGGGCTCAGGCTGCCTTCCTTCTAGGTGGCTGGCCAGCCTTTGGTGCATACGCTTCTGAAATGGAGAGAGTCCTGGACATGGTCTCTGGGGTCTCCGGGTCTTCTCGTGAAGAAAGAGAGAAAAAAGGTAAAGTTAAAGATCAATTGAGGGAGAAGGAAGGGGACATGGAGAGGCTCTCCTGGCTGGTCTCTCTGCAGGTGCTAGGCGGGGATCTCTACACAAAGTGAGCCGATTTCAGAACAAAGGGAGAGACTTTGAAACATGTTATTAAAACCCAATTAAATTCTTCATTTCTTTGTTCCCAAATTAGGCCTGTCTATTCTCCCAGGGTGCCTGCCAGCTCTCCCTGGGGAATCCTGGCAGTGTCTTCAAGCTCAGGTCCCCCATCCCCATTCACTTCCCATCCCTACCCATTCTGTTCCACTAGGGCTCGTAATGAGGAGAGCAGCTCCCTAGTTTCCTTCAGACCCAGCATTCATTTGCTCCTTAAAAAACCATGACAATTGCTGTGGAAGCCAAACTAAGGGGGAGCTACCCCCTCTTTAAAATCAATCAAACAAACTTTCTTCCCTAGGTCTGGGAAAAGTTATCTGGAATGAGAGAAAACAGACATGGGCAAGTGCTCCCTTGGGTATTCTAGGCTCCCTATGGCTTGCCTCTCAGCGGATCTTTTTTGCCTTCCCAACACATTACCCGTTCCAGCCAATGAGCTGCACATATGGAAGACCTACCTTTAAGCCTTTGCTCAACCTGCCTCTCACCTCTAGAAATATCCTCTTCTCTTCTCTCCTCCTTTTTTGTTCTCCTTTCCTCCTTTCTTCTCTCCTCATTCTCCTTTTCTCCCCCTCTCCTCCATCTCTTCCCCACTCTCTCTCCCCTCCTCTCTCCTCCTCCTTCCCTCTTTTCTTTTCCTTCTTTCCTCCCCTCCTCCTTTCTCTCCTTGCTGTCCTCTCTTCTTTCTTCTCTCTTCCCCTTTTTCTCTCCCCCTCCTCTCCTCTCCTCTTTTTCTTCTCCTTTCCTCTTTTCTTCTCTCCTCCTCCTCCTTTGCTCCCCCTCTCCTCTATCTGTTCCTCCTCCTCCTCCTCTCCTTCCCCTTTCATCCCTCTCCTCTCCTTTTTTCTTTCCTTCCCCTCCCTTCTTCACTTAGCCACATTCTGCTCATAGTTCAAAACCCAGTTGCTTCCCCATCAGCTACAGAAGCTTCCTGGAACCCACAGCCCCTCCCTCAGGCTGGTTTGCCATGTCTCCTGAGCCTTCAGTCTTTGCCCCACACTCAGCACTTGTTGCGCATTGCTCACAACAGTTATTTTCCATTCCATGTAGGTGGAATGAAACTAGATCACAAATTTCTTGAAGGCAGGAAACAGTGGGGGTAACATTTCAATTCAGTTCAATTCAAGAAGATTATTAAAAACTGACTGCATACTAGGTATTATGCTGAGGGCTGCAGAGAGATGCAAAATCAAAGTTGAAAAAACAGTCTCTGCACTTAAGAAGCTTTTTGTTGTTTGCCATTCAGTCCTGTCTGACTCTTGGGACCTCATTCGGGTTTTTCTTGGCAAAGATACAGGAGAAGTTTGCTATTTCCTTTTCCAGATCATCTTTACAGATGAGGAAACTGAGGCAAGCAGGGTTAAGGACTTGCCCAGGGTTACACAGCTAGTAAGGGTCCGACCCAGATTTGAACTCAGGAAAATGAATCTTCCGGATTCCAAGTCCAGTGTTCTCTCTACCGAGCCACCCAGTAGAGATTTAACTTGTAGAGAGATAAGCAAATACAAGATAATTTAAGGAGGAGGAGAGCATTAACAATTTAGAGGGATTAGGGGAGGCTTAAGCTTCCCATAGGAGGTGGCTTTGGGTCCCCCTACAGCACAGTATATTCCCACAAAAGTTGCTTAATAAATACTTGTTGAACAAATTAATATTTATGAGCCCTCCTAAGATTTATGATTTCACACCCATTATCTCCTGTGAGATAATGGGCCGGGGGAACTGCTCTGAGTGAGCTTTAGGGAGAACAGTGGGAAGATCATGGTGGAGAAGGTTGGATGTGTGGAATTCGGTAATTACTTGAATTTGAAAACAATCTGTTGGAGGCATCGTGTGACAGTGGGAGGGAAACTTAATGGGGAGTCAGAAGACCTGGGTTCTAGTCCCATCTCTGATATTTTCTACTGGTATGACTTTGAGTAAGTCATTTAACCTCCGTAGGTTTTAGTTTCCTTGGCTACCAAATGAATTGTTCTAGACTTAGGAGTTGATTCTCTGAGTCCCTTCTAGTCATAGATCTACTATTCCAACTGGCTTCCTTTCAAGTTCTTGTATAGTTTGGTCCCTCTTTATCCAGTTACTCTCAGGGAGGTTTCGTTTTATAATTGAGATATTGGATCTAATATAAGGGTTATTTGTATATTTGTCTTATTCCCCACCTCCCACCCCAGAGACTTGTAAACTCTTGGAGGTCAGGAACTGTGTCATTTCCCTAAAAGTGACTAGAGTGTATGGAACACAATAAGATGCTTAATAAATGTTTGTTGAATTGTGTCATAGGATTAAGAAGTGGAAGGAATGATCATTGAGCCCAAACTCCTCATTTTCCAGATGAATACTTGGGAGGTTAAATAACCTGCCCAAAGTCACACCTGTCATAAGTACTGGAGCCAGTGCTTAATATCCCTTAATTTTATAGAGCCTTCTGACTTCTGGTCTGGAGTGGGACCAAAGGAACAAAAGCCAAGTCTTCATTTCCACATTGCTAACTACACCCCTAGTGAGTGATGGAGGAGAAAAACATTTATTAAGCTCTTACTAGGTGCCAGACATTGCGCACAGTGCAAGGGGGCAGTCTCTGCTCTCCCCGAGTTTACATTCAACAAGAGGGAAACTACGGATTCTGGGGACGATAATGAGAATGTGAAGTCACGGGATAGTCAATGGAGCCATATGGTAATTGAATGGCTTGTATTGTTCAGAAGTAATGGGAATGTAATTTAATTTACTTCTCCTAGAGGGAAGAGGTGGAGATCTGGAGGGAGGAGCAGGGATGTGAGTGATGAAGTATGATGGAAGATATCTTGTTGGTTGGGGAGCTAGAGCTCTTATCAGTTGGTTTAGTCCCATTACGACACTGAAAAATCTGTCTGGTGAGGCAAGGAGAGGAGGTTCAGTGGCCTGAGTTGAGGGACCTTGGACATGTTGACTTGATTGAGGGAGAAGAGAGGTCCCTATTGCACCTCCTTCCACAGCATCCCCGTAATGTTCACTATATTTGTGAGGAGTGTGGTGGAACGATGGCTGAATTTGTTGTTAGCTCAAATTCTAGCTCATTTCTTATCATGTGTATGATGTTGGGTAGATTCTCTCACCTCCTCCAGGCATTGGTCTGCTCACTATAAAATAAGGGAGTTAACTGCAATGACGTGGATGACCTTTCTAGTTCCAAAATTTTCCTAGGATCATGTCTATGGGTCTATGTGACAAAAAGTGCCTTTAGTACCATTGGGATGGCATAGGATTTATTCCTCATTTACCTGAGGATCTAGAATCACATATTCATAAAGTCCTTTAGACCAGAGAGCATACAATGTCAGCCTCCACTTTGTACAGCTGGGGAAAATAAGGCACAGATAGGTAATGGGTAAGGGTTTTTCCCAAGGTAATGTAGAAAATTAATAACAGAGCCAGGACTAGAATCTAGGTTTCCAGGCAAATCCAATTTTACAAATTGAATCCTATTTTAAACACAGGCAGGGAGCTGCTTTAGAAAGGAAAGAATCTATTATAAAGCAAAGAATCTTTTTGAGAAGTGAACGCTCATCTCCTAATTTATTTGGTTTTGTTAAGTGCAGATTTCCTTGTACTGGTATGGGCAGGATAAGGCATCTCCTTCTAAGTTTATGGAATGGCCGTGATAGCGGCTTCTTAGTATCTCAGTCTCCCAACTGAAAGTTCCTCCTAGACCATGATAGGCTAGCAACCCCAAAGGGATTCGGGGGGCTGCACTCGACCCATTTTAAGTATCCCATCTAAATAGAGTGCACAGAGATGGAAGGGACCACCTCAGAGGTGCTTAGGGAAGATGTGGAAGGTGCTCATAGAGCTCAGACATAGCTGCTGGGAGCAAAATCTTCTCAGATGTTCCATAGGTGCCCAGGAAAGGATACATCCACTCTCAGCTCTTCAGCATGGCTTTTGGAAACTGTTCAAGTGGCCGCCCCTCTCATCTCTGCAGTAAATGCTGAATATAGACCTTACAGGGTACATTTTCCCTCTTGAGCTTTACTACTTGAGTGGAACTTACAAATCTAGGCTGATGACCTCTATATAGGGTTACTTTTTTGGAGGATAACTAGTTGGTGTAGTGGAGAGAGCACCAACTCTCAAGTCAGGAGGACCTGAGTTCAAATATGCCCTCAGACTCTTAGCACTTCCTGGCTGTGTGACTCTGGGCAAGTCACTTAACCCCAATTGCCTCAGCAAAAAAAAAAAAAAAAAAAAGGTTATTCTTTTTATTTAAGGAGTAAGGATGAAGTAAGAAAGGTCAGATCTAGACCATGCTTTTGAAATAGAGATCAG
>NC_133617.1:671754555-671767055 GCF_048593235.1 Sminthopsis crassicaudata
TGCACAGTTCTTGGCACATAGTAGGCCCTGAAGAAGTATTTATTGACTAAGTGCTACATAAAGGTCCCTTCTTCGTACTTTAATATTGAATTGTAATCAAACATATCAACTATCCCTTTCAACTTTGTATCACATGTATGCATCCCATGTATTCCTTCTGTTGTTGTTTAGTAATCTTGATCCCATTTGGAGTTTTCTTGACAAAGATAATGGAATAGTTTGCAGTTTCCTTCTCCAGCTCATTTTACAGACAAAGAAACCGAGGCAAGAAGGGTTAAATGTCTTGCCCAGGTTCACACAGCTAGTAACTGTCTGCGGCTAGACTTGAACTCAGGTATTGCTGACTCCAGGCCTGACATTCTATTCACTGTGCCACCTAGCTTTTATCTAGGAAAGGGATGGGGAGGGAAGAGACATGCCTTTATTCAAATCACTAATAAAATCATTAGTTAGCATAAAACCAAGAATAGACGACAATCCCTTTTTCCTAACCACATGGGGAGACTGGAGTGGAGGGCTTTTCCTTGGACGCAAAAGGGGGGCAGGGAGGGCTAAGACCCTGGCTATGGAGTCCAAAGATCTGCCCTCCTGAGAATAGTGGAACGAATCCTCTTCCCTTTGCTACTTTCTCTCCGTAGAAGAGAAGCTCCCTGAGGGCAGGATTTTTTTCACCTGGGCTCTATAACCCCAGTGCCTTGGACTTACATACTTGACACTGAAAAGCTTTGCTGAATTCAGTCACTCAGTCTTGGGCCTCTCAGCTAAGTGTGGATAGAAAGCACTGAGAAGCCCAAGGCTAGCAAATGCAAGGTAAGCCTCTCAGACCTCAGAGGTTGCTCTAGCACCAGTCTGGAGGTGAAGGTCGTAGCCCTTGTCCCACATGAGACCAGTCAGTAAATGACAACTGGACATGGGGGTGTTCTGGACTATAAAAGACGAAGCTGGGACAGTGGTCTTGTGCTCTGAGAGTCCTCAGGGTGATGGAAGAAGATAAGGCTTCTGACCAGAAAAGACCAGCCTTGTGGAACGCATGAAGAAAGAGACGAAGTCCTTGATACTGCCTTCAAAGGAACGGGAGTAAGGAGTTCTGCATTCATCTTCCTGGTCTTCTAACTCTATGGTGAGTCCCTTCCCCATTCAGAGATCCAATTTCTTCATAGAAATGATGATGAAATAGCATGGCACAAATTATAGAAATGCTGCATCAGCTTCAGAGAGATCTGGGATCTTTAACCCTTAGCTAGACAATTTCTTAAAACTCTAAGTTGCAGAGAAGGAGCTGACCCCATATCAGTATAATCATAGCTCTGGGTCCTATACCTATCCCAAAATAACAGCTAACAATTTGTAAGACAGCACATACCATGTATTATCTTATGTGATCTTTACAATAATTTTGCAAGTTAGGTACCATTATTATCCCCATTTTACAGATGTGGAAACTGAGATTGAGAGTTTAAATGACTAAACAAGTAAGTACCTGAGAGAGGGACCTCAGGTCTGACTTCAGTATGCCATTATACCATTATTCACTAGGTCACCTAGTTTGATGGGAGTAGTGGGTAAAAAGCCAACTTTCCTAAGTTTTGGGATTATCTCTATGAGTCCTTCCAGTTTTGATGGCTTAAGACCTGGCTATACTGGTCCTTTCTCCCCTGCCTTTGGCCAGGATGCTAAAATTATTTGTTATTTTTAGAGAATTCACTCAGAAAAGAAGGGAAAGCTTACAAAGCAGGTGAGACTCTAAGGGGAGGTGGGGGGAGGGCAAAGGTAGGGAGAAGGAAGAGCCCCCCTCTCCCAACCTCACCCTCTTTTCCCCAAGTAGGACGCATAGAAGGACAAGGAAAGACAAGGCAGGAACAAGTCCTTGGTGGAAATGCTAGTGGCCCTGGGGAGTTGTTCTCCTTCATTTCATCCCATCTTGTGGATTAGGGAAATTAACCATCCATCTTCTGCAACAACATTTCTCCCTGTTAAGAGCTCAAATGGGCCCAAAGGGTCTCTAGGGAGGAAAGGAATTTTAAATATGGTAACCAAAGAACCACAAGAAGATCCCCATCTTTGATTGAGCAACAGCACAGGCCATTGAGCGTTCCCCTGGTGGCAGACCTTGCTTTTCCTTGGAGAATAAAGCTTGTAATTCCATCTGACAGAGCACTCCCAGGACCCCGACACTGTACTAGCAACTATATACAACTACATCTGCCTCTTCTTCTGTGTGTGATCCATACTGCCAACTGCAGATGTTGCCTGTGACTCCCCTAAGTGGGATGGGGCTCAGAGTTAATCTCTAGCAACGGTGATGGACTGTGCTGAACCATCCCAAGTCCTCTCTTGCCTTTCTTATGACCAGTGAAATAAATTAAAACTCAGGATTTAGCCAGGGCCAGGACTCTGTCTGCGACCAGTGTTAGGCTTATTCTCTAGCCAGAGTTAGGGCTGACTTACTCTGGAGCTTGCGTCAAGATTAAGTCTGGGCAGAACACTGAGGAATGGATTCTATGATCCTCACCTCACCAAGAATCCATCCAAAGGTTAACCACACTTTTCCCCTTAATCTCCCACTTGTTCAGTGAAAACTTCCCCCCTGGGAAGGGTCAGGCTGAATTCCTGAAAGCTATGAATTAATAAACACCAATAACAGTGATTGTAGCCCACACGTGTGGACAGATTTAAAGATTATAAGTGTTCCACATTTATCCTGGCACATCCATCTCCCCACAGCCGGAAAATTTGCCTGGATCGGGATTAAGAGCTACATTTTTCAGCTAAGGAAATTGAGAGGGAATGTCATTTGCTCCAGCTGAGGGTTCAAGGTAGCAGCAAAGTCTGGACTAGAATCCGGTGTCCCTTCCACACCCCCCAGATCCTTTGCGCCTCCAACATTCTCCATATGCAAAAGCCTCCGGTTTTATTACTTTCAATCCTACCTTATCTAACTATGCTAACCAAGTGCTGACAACCAGGAGTCCTTGAAGACCCACTTTAATGAATAGATAGGAATGATTTGTAATTAGCATATAGATTATAAAGTGCTTGAAAATGGTTTATTCTCTTCAGCAGACTAAACACTCCCCTCTGAAATCCTGTGTACAATAGGAGTTTGCTCAGCAAACTCTTCTTTTGGAGATAGGACGAAGGTACACACTTTGAAGCGCCTGCTACCCTGACAGAATTATTGCTGAGTTGAAATAAGTGGGCTCTGAAATAATGATTTGGGTTTAGAGCTGGCAATTTAGGGACTACCTAGTTGAGGGTGGGCTGGTCTGGTCTATGTTTTGATCAATCATTTAATGCAGGATTTCTTAAACTTTTTTCACTTGTGACTCTTTTTCACCCAAGAAATTTTTATGTCACTCTGGGTATATTGATATATAAAATAAGTATATTAATCAAATATTTGTCATTTTGCAATCCCCACCTTCTGTTAGGTTACCCCATATGGAGTCATGGCCTACAATTTAAGAAGGTTAGATTTAATGAGCCCTAAGCAATGATGGGCCCAGGGCATTTCCTGAATCAATTCTGGGGGCTTCCTGCTTTTCTATTCTATTTCTATTCACAAAAGCTTTCTCCTTTTCCCTTCACTATTGTCTCAGAGACCAAACTCTTTCTCCCATCCTAAAGCCCCTCTCTGCACTGGGTTGCAAAGAAAAATGAGGGGAGGAGTGCATTCTGGGGAGAGCAGAGAGGGGAAAACAAGAGTGTGAGAGCAGGAATGGGTATGACTTGATGTAGAGGACCTGGGGTCCGGAAGAGCTGAGTTTGAATTCTCCTCAGACTAGCTACATGACTCTGCAGAGTAACTTAATCTCTCTCAGCTTCAGTTTCTTAATTTGTATAATGTGGTTAACAATAGCACCTACTTCACAAGGTCTGTAGAAAGGATCAAATGAGATATCATATGTCGGATTTGCAAAAGCTCTACAAAAATATTACTTATTATTTCTATCATTGTGTATCAGGGAAAAGAATAAAGGATGAATGTAGGAGTAATAGCTTAGTCCAGTGGAAATCCTGCTGGATTTGAAGGCAGAGGGACTATTACACATTATCTGTGTGACTCTGAGCAAGTCACAACCTCTCTGAACCAGATGAACCTTAAAGCCTCTTCTAGCTCAAGATTGAATAACCATCAGGCCAGATCCAATGGTCTTGTGATGGACAGAGCCATCTGCAGCCAGAGAGCGGACTGTGGGGACTGAGCATGGATCCCAACATAGTATTTTCACTTTTTAAAATTGTTGTTTGCTTGCATTTTGTTTTCTTTCTCATTTTTTCCTTTTTGATCTGTTTTTTTTTTCATGCAGTGTGATAATTGTGGAAATTGTAGAAGAATTGCTCATATTTAACATATATTGGATCACTTGCCCTTTAGGGGAGGGAGGAAGGGAGAAAAAATTTGGAACATAAGGTTTTGTAATATTGAAAACTATGCTTATGTTTTGAAAATAAAAAGCTTAAAAAGATTTAGGAATCAGATCAATTAGTCCAAGCCGGTCTCTTAACAGGTAAGGAATAAGGTCTAGGGAGGAAGAGGAGCCCAACTGGACTTATATGATCTGGTGAAAAGATGGAGCACAGATTGTGTGCTTCCTCCTGACCTCATCATCCCAGAAACCCTGTAGACCTAGGGGATCTCATCCATAAAGCGGAAGCCAAGCCCTCAGTGCAATGAAGCCTTCCGAAGCTGCTATGAATTAATGAATCTTTTCCATTAGGGATAATTAGAAGCCTCCTGGACAAGGGCTGAAGAGGCACTTCAGAGAGCTGGACATACTCTTTCACTTGCTGCCAACCCAACGAGGCTCTTTCATAGGCGCTCTGGCTCCTTTTGGAAATTCGCAATTCCCAGGCCTACAGACCTCCCCAACTCCATCTCCCCACAAGCCTTTGGATCCTTTTAAATCCATTTCCAAGATAGTTCTCCCAGGAATTAGTGAGGCCAGAGATGGCAACACTAACACAAAGGGAACCATTTCTGACTGATGCAGAAGCCTTCCGAACATAATGACCCCATCGCCGTGGAAAAGTGAGTCGGGCCAGGGAAACACTTAAAAATACACAGAAGTGAGCAGAAGAAAGTTCAAAAGGGCCACAGACAAGCAGAGCAGTTTTGTTGCTATTGTGTTAAATCTGATAGAAGCTTGAAAGTGGCAAATAATAAGAGTTCAGCATCATAAGAAAAGTCAGCCAGACCTCAGGCTCAAAACCACTTTCCTTAACTGTACCCAGCCTGGCTCACAGGGCACAGTATTTGAGGAATTAAAAGGAACCTTATGTTCATACAAGAATGCAAGCTTTTATCTAGATTATACTTCATGATCCTAAAAAGTATCAACCACATCATCTCATTTGAAACTTGCAGCTGCCTTCATAGGCAAGTACATCATTAGCTCCCTTTTCTAGTGTGACCCCAAAGCTCACTCAGGTAGCAGGATCTAAGCCCAGGGCTTCTGACCCCAAGTTCATGGTTTTTTCTCATTATACCAAACTGCCACCAAACTCATCATTTCATGGATAAGTAAAGAGCCTGAACAAGGCCTTGGACCAAGTAATAAAACTAGAAGGCAGGTCTCCTATTGTCTGGTCCCAGACACTGTTGCAATGAAATGAAGCCAAGAAGTCTTTTGTCTCTTCAATATTTTGGGATTCAGAATCAGCAAACTATGGCTGGAAGACTTTGGGTTGGACTTGAAGAAAAGTTAAACCAATAGAACACATTGTAGGGAGGTTTCCATCTTTAGAAATCATTCAATGGAATGTCAACACGTTTACTGACCGGCTTTTGGAGGAGCATAGTGGAAAGACTTCTAAAATCAAAGTTAGAAAATCCAGGCTCCGATCCTGGCCGAGCCAGGACTAAGTCTCTCAATGGGGGTAGGCAAGTCCTCTCTCTTCCATGAGTCCCACTTGCTCCTCCTAGGAACTGGCAAGTCTTGATGGATCTTCTTCCCGGGAGAATGTGAGTGGATTCAAAAACATTTAAAAAGTGCAACAAGTTAGACCCACGTAAGGAATTATTATTGTACTTCAAGGATCTACGATTTCACTGGAATGGATGTTCTTGCCCCGGATGTAGATGTCTTTTATGTCTTCACAAGTTACTTTGGCCCAAGTTTTTTGTTTTTATTTTTTATTTTTTTTAGTAGCCAACACTCTGGTGTCTGTCTTCTGCACTTAGCTCAACTGGATTAAAATTACAGACGCACTCTGCCACCGGGCCCTTCGTACCTTGGTGGTGTATGCCAGTTTCCATGGTCCTGGCCCGATTCTTCAGAACTGAGGGTCACTGCCATCTCATTACGGGGCATTAGTGGGAGTATTATTAGTACTGTCAATGATAATATTGATAAAGGACTAAGCACTCAGTCAGAAGGTAGAGGCTTTCTCCAGCCTTTTCTGCCCCTGTGAAAACAGTGTAAAATCCAGAGTGGGTGTAGGGCTCAGGAATAGTGGGCACGCAAAGAATCTGGATTGACTGGTGATGCTTCTCAATGATAGCTCCAGTGCCTGGGGCAAGCCACAAAATCACTATGAGATAAATCTGGAATGATATAATTAGCAGGAAAGCTGTTAAGCCAGGTTTTTACTGCCATAAATATACAGGGTATAAAATAGGAAATGGAGTCTTATCATGGCTGTCACTCAATTCTGCAGGGGATGAAGAAGGCCATGGTGAGGGCCTGAGGAATGTGGATTTAAGGCCTTAGGAGACCCAGAGTCAGGCCATCAGGAGCAGGAAAAAGATTCTTCCTCTGCCTCCCATTCCCCTCACTCTTCCTCCGCACCTTCCTAAGCGTGGTCCTGAGATACTTGGCATCCTTTGCTAGGATAAGGAGTAAGTCGAGGGCACTACATCCTTCCAGGCACCCAGGCTTATAACCTTCAAGACATTGCCATCAGTAGTCAAGCTTTGTCCGTTCTACTTCCACAAGGTCTCTTACATCTGTTCCTCTTTCTGTTCTCACACAGTTGCTACCCTTTGCTAGGACTATTGCAATAATGGTTTTTTTGTCTTTGTCTTTGTTTTTGTTTTGTTTTGTTTTTATCAGGGTCACATGGCTAGTAAGTGTCTGAGACTGGATTTGAACTCAAGTACTTCTGATTGGTGTTCTATTCACTCCCTACCTCTCCTCCACATATCTGCCCTGTAATAGTCCTCCAGCTAATCTTCCTGCCTCAAATTTCTCTCCATTGCTTCTTCATAGTCGTCAAATTGATATTCTAAAGCACATCTACACCTGTCACTTACTATTCAAGAAGCTTCTGTGACTCCCTGTTGCCTCTGGGACAAAATCTGAGCTTCTTGGTTGGACGTTTTAAGCATCTCACACCTACCTGACTGAGTTCCCCTTATTAACCCTCCTGACTTCTAGCCACGTTGATCTACTTGCTCTTACAGGACAGTCTGCCCCATATTCCTCAAATGTCTTACACATACTGGTTGGACAGGAAATGTTTATGGAATGAATGAATGAGTTAGTCACTTTGAGTGTTCTTGATTATATTGTCACGGTACTCTTACATTTGTTAGTCTCCCACACTACATATCACACTGTCTGCCACATTACATGTCCCATTATCGTCACACTGCAGATCATACTTTCTGCCATGTTGTACGTCACACCACCACATGGAATGTTATGCTGTCTGCCATATTGTATGTCCCCCTGTCTGCCACACTGATGTCACAGTGCTTGCCACATCGCATGTCACAGTGGGTGGTCACAGTTTAGGGGACCAATCTATCTTTCCAGTCATACTTCAGACTTTCCTTCACTTACTCTGCTCCAGCCAAATGGAATAACATGCTGTGTGATCTCTGATTTTTGGTTTCTCTCTTTGACCTTGAAAGGACACTCCTCCTGTCTGGATCTCAGCTTCCTTCCTTGGACAATGAGAAGTTGGACCTTCATGGTTTTGTTCATCTCTGACATCCATGATCACGTGAGGCAGAGTGAATCAGACAGGTCTTAACCTGGCAAGCTGGCTTAGAATATGGACACAAGAACAGGGAACTTATAAGACAAGTTCCAATAATAAGAGCCCAAGAAATGATATGCACTAATGGCAGAAGCAGACTGGAGGAGGGAGGGGTTGCTGCAGAGCAGGCAGGGAGGGAAGACTTCCCAGTCGGTGAGGTTAGACATTATTCTCCTCAGACCCCATCAACAATGCTGTGTTTACATCTGCCCACCACCTTTCCTGAAGGACACTGACAAGCTGGAGGGCATCCAGAGGAACAACCAGCATGGTGGAGAGCCTCCAGCTAATGTCACCTGAGGAGTGGTGGAGGGAGGTAGGGATGCTGAGCTAGACAGGAGAAGGCCTAGGGAAGGTAAAAGCTATTTGCAAATGTTTTTGTCATGGGACGAGACTCTGGCCCCTGTGAACAGAACCAGCAGGAATGAGTGGAGGCTGCAAAGAGGCAAAGTGTAGGCTGGATGACTACACGTTATCCCCAAGTGGAAAGGGCTACCTCAGGGAAAATAGGTTGCCCTTCACTGGAAGCTTAGAAAAAAAGATAAAGGGACCAAAGCTCAGGTAGGTTCTTGTTCAGGTAACCTAGATGGACTCTGGGCTCCTTTCTAACTCTGAGAACATGACTGTCCCTTTAAACACAAACTTTTTCATGACTGTCCTGGAGTCTTTTCTTATCCCATTTCCTCCTGTTCAATTACAGACACTACCTTCTCTCTTGAATCTGCCCTGAATTCCCCTTCCTCTCTGACACTCTAAAGACATTTTGACGACTATTTTTGTGAGTTCAAATCTGGACCTCAGATATTTACTGGTTGTGTGATACTGGGCAAGTCACTTAACTGCTTTAATTCTTCATCTATAAAATGAGTTGGGAAAAGAGATGGCAAACAACTTAGATATCTTTGTCAAACAAACAAACAATCCTTAAATGTCAGGCTCAACTGAAAAAAGATTGAACAACAACAAAAATGTTTAACTTGCATTATGGTTGTTTCTGTACATGGCTAATCCCTTCTATCAAATTGGAATCTCCTTGAGGGAAGAAGTTCTGTCTTATTCATCTCTGTTTTCTCCAGGGACCATTAGAGGGTCCTTAACATAGTAGATTGATGGGTTCAGTGGTTTGAATCTAATAAAGTGACATTTAATAGGAATAAATGTAAAATTTTACACATAGATTCCAAAAAATCAATTGCATAAGCACAGGATGAGGGTGATATAATTAGCCAATGGTTTATATGAAAAAAAATCTGGAGATCCCAATGAATCTCATTTTCAATATATATAAACAACATAACATAGAAACCAAAAATACCCCATATGATCTTAGGCCTCATTTTCCTGAGTAAGGATGGTGATTTCTGCTGAACCTTGCCCTGTGCTGACCATTTCTGGAGCATTATATAAATTCCGGGTGCACTCAAAGAAGGGTGGTTGTGATAGTGAGAGCACTGGAAATTATGTGGTGGGGGACTTGAGCTTGTTTAGCCCCTGAAGAAGTTAAAATTTGGAGAAAAGATGATGGAAGTCCTCAAATATTTGAATAATTCTCATATGGAAGAGATTTGTTCTGCTCAGCTCCAGGGAGCAGAAAAATTAAGAGTGGAAGGTAAAAAGAAGCAGCTTTCAGCTCAATATAAGGAAAGAATTTATTAGTAATCACAGCTATCAAAAAATGGAATGGGTTACCGTGGGGGTTAGTGAGGTCTTCATAACTAGAGGTTTTAAGCAGAAATTGCATGAACACTTGATGGGGAAATTTGTTCAGGTAGGAGTTGTACCAGATCCCCTTTAAAGTCTTTCTAGCTCTGACATTCTACGAATAAATGTTCATTAAATTGTGTTTGTCCATCCTGCCTCCTTATTTAGGTCAGAATTTTCTTGGAAGAAGATGTCATATCATTTGACAGTGAAAGTCCTCAGGGCCAGTAATGAGGTCCTGCACTCTGGTTCTCAGAGAGGATGATGAATAGCATAGTATAATACTGGTACTCCAGGACTATCCAGTAGGATGATTTCAGCCTCAAACACTTTTCTTCTTATTCAGACTCAGCCTGCTCTTTCCATTCCTTCTAATGCCCTTCAAGGTTCTATGGTGGGGAAACAATCTCTGGTCTGAGTCACTGGCCTGACAACTTATAAATTTTAGAAATCACAGGGATGGATTGAAGGATTTTTGCCCTCTCTTCTCCTCCTCCTCCCTCCTTCTTCCTCCTCCTCCTCCTCTTTTCTCCCTCCTTCTGTCCCCCCCTCTTCTTTTCCCTCTTCCTCTTTCTCTCCCCCTCCCTTCCTTCCTCTTTCTCTCTTCCTCTCCTTTTCTTTGACTCTGTCTCTGTCTGTCTGTTTGTCTCTCTCTCTTCTTTTTTTCTCTGTTCCACATCCTCCCTAACATTTTCCTGAGATGAAGTTCTGCACTCATGAGGTGGAGAAGGTGACATGGCTCTGGTAGGGAAAGGCTCTGCCAATAGGAAAAGAAGGGACTAGGAATTGATTAGAGAAGCAATTAGGCTAGAAGCAATGGAGGTGGTGAAGCAGAGAATGAAAAGCTCGCCTTTGAAACCTGACCCAGGCCAAGGCAATGACCTGTGTTCATGGAGGGCCAGAGGCTCCTCTAACTCTGGAAAGACCTTTTCCTGCCTTGATGGGTCATCTCTGTGCTGGGATGGGGGGGTGGGGAGAGGAAGGGCCCCTAGCCCTCATCAAACTCTCAGAGGTCGATCTAGACATGATTGGATCCAGTGTGTTCATACCTCTCATCCATTAAAAATGACAAGGAAGCAGAGAAAAGAGAAAGAATAGGAAAATAAAGAGAAGAAAGAGCAGGAAAGCAGAAAAACGAATGGATTTGGAATGGAGGACCATTCTGTCATGTGTGACTGTGGGCATGTCTCCGAGTCTCAGTGTCTCCATATGTAAAATAAGAGATTGGACTTGGAAGATCTCTGATGTCCATTTCAGCTCCAAATCTATGTTCCCATGAATTGAAGAGCTTCAGGAAAGGCAGAATGGAAAAAAAAAGAAAATGGGAAAGAAAATGAGTAAGATAGAAGAAAGGAAAAAGAAGAGCAAGGAGAGAAAAAAGTGATGGGGTGGGGTATTGATGGGAAAGGATTTAAAACACAAGGAATAATAAAGTGTATGTTTTACAAAATATAGCATGACCACTTGTGGCGACAGACTGATTCTGCTCTGATCCTATTCATCACTTCAGCTCTGACCCCCTGGAGTCCCTCCAAACCTAGGCACTGCTGAGACCACACATCCCCAAATGTCATCCCAAAAAACCGGGGGTGGGAAGAGAGTGGTATGTTGATGGCTAACAGGGAACTCTCATTTACTAAAATTATGGTGATCTAGGTAGTTTCCATGGTGTAGTGTGGGAACGTAAAAATGGGCTGTTCCCCTTTTGATGATTAATGCAGTAATCTATCATTGAATAATACACTGCATGCATCTGTGTAAATTAAAGCAGATGTAGCATTTAAGACATACAAAATGTCTCTCTCTGGTGAGCACAGGAGAAATATTGGATGTTCTTGTAATATACGTTGGGCGCTTGTACTCAAGAAGCCAATAAAAGAACCTGGAATACATGCTTCTTTATTATCCCACTCCAGTCCTCCACCCCGATGCCTTTTCTCATGCTGGGATATTTTCTCTCCCTTCTCTCCCTTTTGAATTCCTGTTGTTGTATTTTAGTCAGGCCCAACTCTCTGAGACCCTGTGGGCCACAGTATGCCAATAATGTCCATGGAGTTTTCTTGGCAAAGATACTGGAATGGTTTGCTATGTCCTTCTCCAGCAGTAAAGTGACCTGCTCAGGGTTACACAATAATTGTGTTTAACTCAGGTCTTCCTGATTCCAGACTCAGCAGTGTATCCTCGAGCCACCAAACTGCCTCTAACCCATACTCTGAAAGTTCCTATCCTTTTAAAAACAGTACTATTACCTATATCAAATTGCATGTCATTTAGGGAGGGAGGAAGAGAGGGATAGAAAGAGAGAATTTGGAACTCAAAATTTAAAAAATGATGAATGTCAAAGTTATTTTACATGTAATTGGAAAAATATTATTCAAAAAAAACAAAAACAAAAACCAACCTGTGAAAATGGCCACCATACATAGGAAACCCTCTCCCGCCCCTTCAGTTGAGAATAACCCCCCATACTTAATCAGACTTTTAATCTCTGTTATGTGTTAAGTGCAGTTTATAATAGAATTCTTTATGTCCAAGATAGGGGTCAGATAGGACCTATTTTTACTTCTACCTCAGAACTCAGCCAGGCTAGTGGGCACAAAGATTTATTGAAAAAAAGGAATGAATGAATAATTGTCACTTTCAATGTGATTTGTGATAGGTCCTTTTCTTCCCTTTGGGCCTCAAACGTTCCATTTGTAAAATATTGTATTCTGCTTTTAAGGTCCCCTCATCTAGTTTTGATAGTCCTAGAATCTTGGAACCAGGAGGGGTTTCAGCTTCAGGGCAACCATCTAGGCCAGCTTGGTCTGGAT
>NC_133617.1:671772055-671824555 GCF_048593235.1 Sminthopsis crassicaudata
GGCAAGAAGAGGGAAGACGACTTAGAGCAGTGGTCCTCCAACTTTTAAAATAAGGGCCAGTTCACTGTCCCTCAGACTGTTGGAAGGCTGGACTATAGTAAAAACAAAAGCTCACACTCTGTCTCCGCCCCTCAGCCCATTTGCCATAACCTGGTGGCCACATAAATGTCCTCAGCCTGCATGCAGCAGGAGTTTGAGAACCCCTGACTTAGAGGGTCCCTCTCATTGCATAAAATAAACAAAATCCCTTCTTCTCCCTTCAATCCTTCTTGGATTTCAGCACCTATAGATAAGGAACTGGAAGGGCTCCATTGATCATAGATCCAGAGCTTGAAGAGAGCTCATAGCTCATTTAGTCTGATGAGGAAACTGAGGCACATAGGTATTAATTGACTTGCCCAAGATCATATAATTAATAAGCATTAGAGTTGAAATTTAAATCCAGATTCAGATTCTAGAATAGATGTTCTTTCCATGGTACACATTGGCATTCCTCTGAGTAAGCATTGTCTTTTGCTGGTTACTTTACAAAATGTAAGTCAATGCTACCCATTTAGTTACCTCTACTTCATAGTAACTAGTATAAGCAAAGCTTCCTCTCTGATGGTAGTGCAAAGGTGGGGGATGCTGAGAAAGTCAGGAATGAGTGCTGAAGACAAACTCTCGGACATGTTTACTTATACTTTGTTCTTTGGTACTACAAAAATGCTACATATATTTTGGTGAGGTAGCTAGGTGGTGGCTCAGTGGATAGAGACTGAAATTTAGTATCAGGGAGACCTGAGTTCAGATCCACCCTTAGACACTTACTAGCTGGATGACCCTGGGTATTTTGTTTATCCTATTTGCTTTAGTTTTCTTAACTGTAATATATATGTATGAATACTAAATGAGTATGTATAATAATAGCTCCTGCTTTAACTTTCTTGTTTACATATATATATATATAAATGAATATGCATAATAACACTTGCTTTAGTTTTCTTAACTGTAATATATATGTATAAATATATATATATATGTATTCGTGAATAATAAATGAGTATGTATAATAATAGTATTTACCTCCCAGCGTTGTTGTGAAGATCAAAAGAGATATTTGTCAAGCACTTAGCCCAGTGCTTGGCACATAGTTCTTAAGACATACTGTTTCCTGTCTTCCTATATGTTTTGGGGTATATACCAGTGGTACTTCTAGGTCAAACGATATAGACATTTTAGTTACTTTCTTAGCTTAATTTCGAAGAGCTTTCCAAAATGATTAAGCCAATTCACAACTCCATCACCAGTTCATCAGCATGTGTGCTTTTCCATATCCCCTCCAATACATGGACTATTCTCATCTTTTGTCATATTTGCCAACTTGCTAGGTGTGAAGTAAAAACTCAGAGTTGTTTTGATTTGCATTTCTTTTATTACTGGTGATTTGGAGCATTCTTTTATATGCTTGTTGACAGTTTGCAGGGTTTTTAAAAAAACTCATTTATTTATATCTATTGAGTACTAATCTATTGAAGAATGACTTTTAGTTTTACATATTTTATGTTATTTCCAAAATGGACATCTACTAGCTTGTGACCTTACTTAATTCCTGCCTGTCTCAGTTTCCTCACCTGTAAAATGAGAATAATAATAGTACCTTCTTTCTTCAGGTGATTGTGAGGTACAAAAGAGACAGTATAACTAAAGTACTTTACAAACCTTCTCCAGGTGCTATATCAATATTTTTATTGTCCATGGATTTCAGACACTTGTCAGAGATATCAGATATATTTTTTTTTATGTTGTAACTTTCAATACATTTTCTTATTGAAGCAACACAGCAAATCCTATAAAGCAGGTAATACTTTCATGGAAAAAAAAACAAGACACAGAAAAAGACAATGATAGTTGAGTTAGTGGTATGACCAGGAGCAGTGGCTTCTAGTCCAAGTCTCTTGGAATAACTACAGCCCAGTTTCTCAGTCATCAGGATCTACATCCTTCAAAAACAGCAGAGAAGAGCATGTGTTCCCAGCATCACTTGTCTTCAAGCACATGCTTGTACCCATAGATAAGATGAAGAGTTTCCTCCTCATGGCCTCCAAAATGACCCTGGAGGCTGTGACCTTGAAGTAGATATCATGGAAGGGGAAATTTTCAGGGAGGAAAGGATTTTGTTCTCTCATTTGTATCATAGGCACATAAAATAGCACCTACTTTTCCAGAGGCATTGTGAAGATTAAATTAAATAATAGTATATATTGAAAGTTTTACAAATCTCAAAGTGTCAAATAAACAAAAAAATAAATAGGTGAAGAAATAAATTAATATGATACACTGTCTTTCTTCTTACCTTCAGAGCCCGGACCTTCTTGGCCAGTAGGCTCTCAATATCTCCTGCCACCTTTTCCACAAGTTTTTGGGGGACGTTCTCCTCAATCTCAAACAAGTTTCTGTTGTCCTTATAGATCTGGTGAAGAAAGAAAGATGAAGAAAGTCAGGATAAAACAGGAAAAGATAAATTTCTGGATTGGGGCTTTGGCTCTGAATTTTTTTTACTTTTCTTAAAAATAATAGCTTGTTCCTATAATGTGATAAGGGTTAAAACTCATTTTTCTCGAAATAATCCTGTGATGTAGGTAACAAGTGTTTACTCCTATTCTACAGGTGAAGAAACTGAGACAGATGAAAGGGATAAGGGACAAGGGCAAACATAAAAAACTTATTAAAAGGGCAAAGCTTATAAAAATGAGCACAAGGATTCCTGACTCCATAGAACTACAGAATTTCCAAGTTGAAACAAATGCCAGTGATCATCAAATCCAACTAACTCTTCCCTGCCTTTCTTTTTCGAAATCCTTCATGGGTTGAACTAGCCTTTTCTTGAAGATTTTTAGTGAGAAAGAACTTACCACCTCCCAAGGTAGCTTATTCTACCACTGGCTAGCTCTATTATGAAGCTTTTCCTCACAGCAGATGTAAATTGGTCTCTTTGTAGCTTCTACCCTTTGCCCTTAATTTTGTTCTTTGAAGTCAAGCAGAACAAGTCTCCTTGACAGATATTTAAGTCTTTGGAAGACAGCTATGATGGGATCTTAAAACTGAGTGTTCTTTTTTTATGCAACTGAAGTTCTGGGAAGAAAAACAGTCCTTATGTCTCCTCACTCATGATCACAGGTGTGATCATGGCTCACATGCTATCTATAGGTGAACATCACTTGGCTCATATATAAATTCTCCAGATAAACTGGAGAGTAGTGATTTTTATTACAAAAGAATTCTCTATTTCAAGAGTGGGTTTATTTCAATGAATCTCAGTTTTTGTTTACAGGTACAGGACAACTTGATAGAGTGGGCAGTGGCACTTGATCACTACAGATGGAACAGTAATGAAGAGACACACTGAAAAATCATGAGGGGAGAGACAGGGGTTTGATTAACAAAGTTTTGATTCATACCCACACTACTTCCAGGAATACATAAAAAAGAGGAATGTCCATATATTTTGATATATTAGTATATGGTCTATTTAAAGGGCCCTTAAAAAAAACAACTAAGATCTCAAAGCCCTTTAAAAAGAGATATTCAGTCCAGAGACTCCAACCTCAATGGTTCCTAATCAAATCCAAAAAAATGTCTGCGGGGAAGGTATTAGCCTGAAAGATTTTAGAGGAAGATTTCACAACCCCCTGAGTCCACTTGTTCTACTATATCTTAGTCCTTACAGAGAGTTAAAGCCTTTTTACAGTCTAATCTATTTTATTCCTTCTGGAGATCACATGTTGGGGAAGGATTAGTCTGATTTCTTTTGTGACCAAGGGTATATGGTTGTGAGATAGCTGTCCTACGGTTCAGCATGGAGCTACAGTTAAGGGTGAATGTATAATTAGGGTTAGGGCTCAGTCCAACCAGGGCCAGAGTTTTTGTTTGGGTCTGCAATGGACCTTGTGGACAAGGTCAGGGACCAACCTATGATTAGGGTTAGGGACTTAGTCTGTGGAAAGATTAGGGGTGAGTTTCTAGTTGCTGTGAGGAGAGTGAAGATGGCTCTTTATAGTCCGTTGTCCCCACTGGAGAAACATCTCAACAAACACATCTTTACAGAAAATCTGGGTTTTAATCTCAGCTCTTGCAATAATTTGGATGTACTTGTGCATTTTACTCCTTCTAGCCTTAGTTCTCTCAATTATAAAATGAAGAAGTAGTTAAACAAGTTGATTTTGTTCCAAATTACTTTTATTGGAATTTCTTTTTACATTAAATTCATTTCTAAATATCTCTCTCCTCTACCCATCTCATAATGCCCAAATGAGAAAGAAAAAGTCCATTTTAGGGAAATCATCGAATTAATCAGTGATATCTGATATGATATTTGATATTCTGCCCCCTAGGACTAGTTGATTTCTAAAGTCTCATCTAGGAATACTCTTTTATAATTTTGGGATTCTAGTACTTTCATCTTTATATGTAAAATTTTCTTCATGCATTACATACAGGCTTTCTAGGACAAGAAGCAGACTATAGAAAATCTCTCCTTTAGCTCTAAATAATTGGGGGAGAATGCAGTGGTCTTTCTTTATTTCTGGTTCCCTACCCTAGCTATTTTCTGGTTTTCTTTCTTTACTGTAGAAAAGAGCAGAAGATTCTGCTAATGAATACATCTGTCATACATCTGTTTCTCCTTCTTCATAGAAGATATGAGGAATGGCAAACAACATCAAAACGATGAAGGGACTGAGAGCTTAGATTAATACAGAATATTAGAGCTGGAGCCTGGTGTCCCAGAAGTCACAAAGACAACATTTTAAAGGTGAGGAGCTTTCTGTTAAAGCAGAGAGAGGAGAAATGATTTTCCTAAACTCACACCGAAGAACTGGGATTCCACCTAAGTCACCTAAATCCAAATTCCCTTCTTTTTCTTCAAAAAGAAAAAAGTTTTTCTGATGCTTTTTAAAAACACAATTATGGCTTCCCAGTATTCCTCCCCATCTTCAAGAACATCTTTTCTTATAACAAAGACAATCAGTTAAGTGAAATTGAGAGATAGGTAATGCGTGAGTGATTGACTTTCAACTGACTGCATGTACAACAATCTGCAACTGTGGTTCACTACCCCCTCTATTCAAGGGAAGGAGTTGTGGTTCATTATTCATTTTCTGGAACCAAGACCAAACTTTACATATAATACAAATCCTACCTTTTTTTTTTAGTGGTTTTATTTTGTTTATGATTGTCATCATTATTATATTTTTTGTTCTCTTGACTCCGTTGACTTTATTCAATTCCAAATGCCTATTTCTGTGTATTCATATTCACTATTTCTAATGGCACAGCAGTATTCCATTACATTCATATGCCACATTTTTTTTTTCAGCCCTTCCCTAATAAAGGAACTTTGGTTCCAGGTTTTTGTTACTCAAAAAAATGTTGTTCCAAATATTTTGGAATATATCCAATTCATTTCAGTTCAGCAAGCATTTAAGTGCTAGGCACTGGAGAGACAAAAGCAAAACAGTTCCTTACCTTCAGGGGCTTATGTTGGACTGATGTGTGTGCATGTGGTAGGTATGTATGTATGTGTATATGGGGGGTGTTTGTGGGTACACTCACATAGAGAAGTACTGCAAACACAAAATAAATGCCATTCCAATACAAAGTTATTTCAGGGGAGAAAGAGAATAGAAATCCCTGGGGGAGCAGAAGTAGGGATTCAGGAAAGGACTCAAGTAAAAGAGGGGACTGAGATAACTTTTGAAGAGAACTATAGATTCTAAGAGGTACAAGTGAGGAGAGAGCATGTAAGCAGAAGGGGGCAGCAGAACTGATAATTTCATTGATGTAGGGAAGCTCCTTCCACCCATGTGAACATCAACCAATGTTCTCTGACTTAATGTTGCCTGGGGGCACTGTGAGGGTATCTGGTTTGCTGCAGGGAATAAGCAGTATGTGCCAGAGGCATGAATAAAACCCAGGACGTCCTGAGTTGAAGACCCACTCCCAGGGTTGCCACCATCATGGTGGCTTAAAAAGCAAACATCAACATCAGAACATTAAAAAGAAAGAAAAATGTGAGATATTCTACAGGAACTAAGTCAGGCAACTGTTATGGTTTTCAAAACAAAGGTACAGGGTAAACTTCAAATCCTTTGGTATATCTGAGTTTGCCTCCTGTCAAAATTCTAATATTAAATTATTTGAGTGTATGTGGAAAGAGACTGACAATCATACATCAAGAATAGATAAATAAATAAATGATAATGATTGGTTCAGTCCTTAACACAGAGCCTGGCACATAATAGTACATAATAAATATTGATTAATGAGGGGTTCATTAAGTGCTTACCATGTGCCACAAGTCATGTCTAGCACTAGGGAAACCGACACAAGAAAGCAAGATAGTTTTTGCCCTCAAGAGCCTGACAGACTGGATCAATAGGCCAAATAAGGGAAAATGTAAGAGAAATTATAAACTTGGTTCAAGAAAACCAATGCCAATGTACAGAATGGGGGAGACAAAGGCACATATGTGGATTTTAGTGAACTTTAGGTCAATATTAGACAAAAATATGCTATGCTAATTATAAGAGGTATAATATCTCCCATGAGAACTACAATGGTTTTTTTTCTAAAACCTTCTGGGGTCTTGATTCATAGGATACAGACTCAGAACACTCATAGCTTCCTACTGGCTTAAGTGCAAAAGCCAGCCCCTAAGCAAGCAAGGATTTCTCTCTCAAATTTGACTGGCTTGCCAACATGGCCAATACAAAGGGGTTGGAAAGCTAAACTCAATGGAACCAAAAACTGTATTCTTGCTGAGTGTCCTTTCCCATGCTATGGCTAAGTAAATCTTTTGTTAATGGCTATAGTCTATGACTTTCTCATTTTGTTAGACTCCTGAGCCTGAAACACTAAGTCATTCTGAATAAGATATAATTTACAACAAGAAAGCAAATGTGATCTTAAGCTGCATTAAGAGATGGTTACCACTAATTCTGTGACCCAAATATATCAGTTAGCTTCTGTCTCAGTTTCTTCATCTGTAAAATGAAGATTGAAGGTGATGGCTTTCATGGCTCTTCTAGCACTAAGACTGTGATCCTGTGATAACAGAGGTATGATGTTCAGAATGAGAGAAAGCTTTTTTGCTTTACTATTATCTAGTGGAAGAACTACATCTGGTTCTAGGCAACACTAAGCTGGACACTGACAAACTGGAGCACCTATAGAATGGGATGATGAACACGGTGACTTCGCCATATAAGGATTAGCAGAAGAAGCTGAGGTTATTTATCCTGAAGAGAGAAAGCATGGGACTGGATTTGATAGTTGCCTTTATATATTTAAAGGAAAAATTAAAATTTGCCCAGTGGGCAACCAGTAGAACCTTCGGAGGCAAATTTCAACTTAATGAAAACAAACTTACAATTAGAGCCATCCAAAAGTGGAACTGGCTGCCTCAGGAGGAGGAGATTGGAGGAGCTTCCTGTCAGATATTCTCTGAGGGCCCTTACAACTCAGACTGTGGGATCTTCCATTTTCCATGATAGAGCTGATGTAGGGAAATACTCATCAAGATCTCAGGCACGTTCTTCTTCCTATATTTTTCTTTGGTTGCTACAATCCTGGAGAGGTCTGAAGATATGAGGATTCTTGAAACTAGGAATGTTCTTCCCCACAGGAATAATCTTTGTGGTCTGGACCACAATCTTCACTGTGCTACACATTACTGACATACGGGAACTTCCTTTCCAACTTTGCCTTTCTTGGGTAGAGGTAGAGTCAAAGGACCCTCATTCAAATCCAAACTCAGCCACTTACTAGCTGGTGACTTTGGGGAAGTCATTTAACTCCTCTGAATAAATGAATAAAATAAGATTAGGGTAGATGAACCTCTAAGGCCCCATTTAGACTTTAAGCTTTATTAGCTTTTAAATTTTTTATTTTATTTATTTAAATCTAAATTATTAATTTAACTATTCAATATTTTATTTAATACTTAAATTATTAATTTAATATTTTAATAATTTAACATTTAAATCATTAATTAAATTATTTAATATTTTATTCTTATGTTATTTTAACTGTCATTTGATCCTAATGTCAACCCTGAAAATTAGGTGCTATTTTTATGTCTATTTTCCAGCCAAGGAAACTGAGGCAGAGAGGCAAAGTTGACTCACCTAGTGTCACAGAGCTAGTAATTGCTGGAGGAGGAACTCCAGACTAGGTCTCCCTGGCTCTGGATCTGGTCCACTATTCTCTTAAAATGTGCAGTAGTTGCTATTCTTTCCATTGTGCCATGCTGCCTCTCAGAAAATCAAAAGGTAAATTCTGGCACAATTCAACTTTTATATATGGATTCTTAATTTCACAGACTAATTCCCAAAAGGTTTCTTTAAATTTGGAGTTTCCCAGTGCATTTTCAATTGTCTTCAGTGCACATAAGTATAATGACAGAGACAGAGAGGCGGACATTTATGTCTGAGAACAGTTCTCTTGGGTAAAGTGAGAGATGTATTGGGAGAAAAGGAAGGGGCTGCATCCTCTTCTGATTTCCCGAGATCACATCATTGAGCTTCCCCTGTGCCCCACAGCCACCACTCAGAACATGGCACAGAATAAACTGGGATGTGTGAGATGGAGAACAGTCAGGAAATCTGGATTCAAGTCCCAGCTTTGCCGCTTACAAACCATTCCCCTTCTGTACCACAATCGGTGTGTTAATCCACAAAATAAGTAGGTTGGACTTGAGTGGCTTCTAAGTGCATCTGAGCCTTAGCTTTGGAATCTATGAGCTTGGAGATCCTCTCTTATTGCTTATATCCCAAAGCTTCACTACCAGTGGATACAGTGGTTTCCCTGTGGAGGGCAGGAACCCTTGACAGTTTTTTGTCTGCTCCCCCTATTCCCCCATCCCCAGACAAATAGTTTTAGAGGATCCTCAAATCAATGTAGCCTAGAAAAGAGGCTGGTGGGGATTGTCATGCTCGTTTTTACAGCTAGGAGAAGCAGAGAAGAGAAACTTGACTGTGATTATATAGGCAGAGAAAGGTCTAGGATCTAACTATTACATTAGTGTGTGAGTGTGTGTGTGTGTGTGTGTGTGTGTGTGTGTGTGTGTGTGTGTGTGTGTCACATCTGCACCCGGGCATCTGATTTGGCAAAGGTCAAACCTGGTGGATGCAGGAGAAAGACTGTGTGATGCAGGAATGGTGGAAACCGAACTTGAGAGAGGAAGAAGGAGTGGGGGGCAGGGAAGGAGATAAAGAGAGAGATAGAGGAGAAGAGACAGGGAGGGAGAGATAAAGAAAGAGAAAGACAGAGAAAATGACAGAAAGATGGAGAGATAAACAGGCAGCCAAAGAGCAAGAAATAAGGAGGGGGAAGGAGGGAGAGGGGAGGAAGAAAGGAGAGAGGTAAAAGGAGGGGGAGGAGGGAAGGAAAAGGGGGAAAAGAAGAGGAAAGGAGGGAGGAGAGAGAGGAGAAGGGAAGGAGAGGGAGAAAAGGAGAGGGAAAAAGGGGAGAAGAGTGGGTAAAATGGGTGAGAGAACAAAGGGGTGGGGAGTCTGAGAAGTTCCTGGGGCTATTAGTGGTTCCCCAGGGTTTCCTTGTGACAGGAAGGCAGCAGGCAGTGCATAGCATACATGCAGCAGCCCCAGGGACTAGACTCCCAGGGGTTAATGCTGGCATTCTGCAGTGGCCAGAGTAATTTTTTTCTCTCCCACTCCCCTCCCTGCTGCCAATCCTTTTTTCTCTCTTGCTTTTTTTGGGAAACAGCCGAATAAAATAATTTGTTATGAAGTAGCAATTCCTTAGCATGGGCAGCCAGGCTCCTGAGGCTACTGTTCAAGTAGAAGGCCCAGCCTAAGGGCATTCTGACCCTGCTGAGAACAGAGGAAGAAAGCAGGTGGGGATCTAGGTTAGAGACAGAAACCCTTTCTCCAAGGACCCTCAGAACCGGAATGATGGGGCCCCACCTCTGCCCTCCTCACAAACCTGCCCATTATAAAAATCCATTACACAGCAGTTGCCACAGGGATTGGGACAGAGACAGAGACTCCTTAGCAGACAGTTACTCCTAGGAGTCCTGGTCACCCTTCTTCTCCCTGTCTTCCTGTTTTTTCCTCTTGCAGGTGAAGGCACCTGGGTTTGACTCTTCCCTCTTCTTTCCAATGGGGGATAGTAATATTTCTAATATGGCTTTTCACATAAGCATTAGGAGATAGTGTCCAGATTATTATTCCCATTAGATGGCAAGGCACAGAGAGATGAAGTTGTCTTACCCCAGTCATGTGGCTAAAAGATGTTAAATGTGGGATTCTCAGCTAGTTGCCTGCCCATAACCCTCACCCCTCCTCAGTCTCCCTGGGCCTTCAATTATCTTTCTCTTTCCTTCCTCTCCTGTACTTCATCCTTCTTGATAATCCTGAACATTGCCAATGTCACATCCCCTCCCTCCCTCAGCCATTGTGCTGGCTGGGCCATAAAACTGTGAGATCATCGAGTGTGAAGAGTTTGGATGGGAGGGGGGTTACTTTACAAATTTACTGGGATTTTCTCTGGAGCTCTGAAGATACTGCATCAGGATAGCAGCACCTATAGAAGAGGTGAGTGGAACACAGTTAGTCTCCTTTCTCCCTATCTCAGAAAGTAGGGGTTGAAAAATCAAGGTTCATCTTTCCCTCCCTGCCAGTGCATACAGCAGCCCACCAGAGTTGAGAATGAGAAACTCTCTGGATCAATGAGTGACAGAATCAGAATATGGAATGTTAGGGCTGGAGGGGGCCCTAGAGGACGTCTAGCTGACTCAACCATCCCCATTGATAGATGGAGAAAACCAAAGTCTGGTTCAGAGGACACTTGCACAAGAACACTTAACTACACATGACTAGAATATAGACCTCCTGATTTCCAGGCCAGAGATCTTGCTATGAGGCTTCATCTTGAAGGCACTGACTTTCTTCCTCCAGCCCCTACCTCAACAATCCTACTCTTCTCCCTGAATTTCCTATCTCAAAGACTCATGAAGGTCATACTGGGCACTTGCCTTTGAGATAAGCCTCTGGAGTCTAGCTCTGAATGTCGAGAACAGCCATACAAATGACCATTGATCAGGCCCTAAAGCTCCAATTCTTCTGAAAAAGCCCCTTTATCTGAGCCAGGCAGGATGGAAGCATTCAGGGGATTCAGGGAAGGGGCAAGATTCTCTGCCATTTCCTTCATTCCAAACCATCCCCAGAGTGGACTAGCTGGTGCATAGGAGCAGGGTTTTATCTTTCTCTCTCTCTCTCTCTCTCTCTCTCTCTCTCTCTCTCTCTCTCTCTCTCTCTCTCTCTCTCTCTCTCTGTCTCTCTCTGTCTCTCTCTCTCTCTCTGTCTCTCTCTCTGTCTCTCTCTGTCTCTCTCTGTCTCTGTCTCTGTCTCTCTCTCTCTCTCTCTCTCTCTCTCTCTCTCTCTTATTCTCCCTCTTTTTCTCTCCTCTCCTTCTTCCTCCTTTTTTCTCCATCTGTCTCTCTGTCTGTCTCTTTTTCTGTTTCTCTTTCTAGGTCTTTCTGTGTCTCTGCCTCTGTTTGTCTCTGTCTTTGTCTGTCTTCTGTCTGCCTCCCTCTCTCTCTTGTCTGTCTCTCTGTCTCTGTCTCTGTCTGTCTCTGACTCCCTCTTTCTCTCTCTCCCTCTCTCTCTCTTGTCTCTGTCTCTGTCTCTGTCTGTCTCTCTCTCTCTGTCTCTCTCTCTCTCTTGTCTCTGTCTCTGTCTCTCTTTCTCTCTCTCTCTCTCTCTCTCTCTCTCTCTCTCTCTCTCTCTTATTCTCCCTCTTTTTCTCTCCTCTCCTTCTTCCTCCTTTTTTCTCCATCTGTCTCTCTGTCTCTTTTTCTATTTCTCTTTCTAGGTCTTTCTGTGTCTCTGCCTCTGTTTGTCTCTGTCTTTGTCTGTCTTCTGTCTGCCTCCCTCTCTCTCTTGTCTGTCTCTCTGTCTCTGTCTCTGTCTCTGTCTCTGTCTCTCTCTCTCTCTCTCTCTCTCTCTCTCTCTCTCTCTCTCTCTCTCTCTCTCTCTCTCTCTCTCTCACATACATACACAAACAGCCCCTTCTGAAATGCTGTCTCCCATCGCCCAGTGCTTATATTTCATGCTCCGATTAAAATCACTGTGGTGTCTATATTACATTAACAGGATGTCAGCTCCGGCGGGCGTCAGGGATAATCAGGCTGGCAGTGATAAGAGTGACACTGGTCCCCCTGGTGCTGTGACAGACAAAACAATTTGCACTGTGGGTAGCATGTTGCATGCGATGCACCATACATCATACACCCTGCTCTGGGGAGGGATAGGGTACAGGGAGGGTACTGGTAAGGGGAGGGTAGAGAGGGCTCCTTGGAGCCCTGCAGGGTGGCAGGGGAGAGTTTAAGTTGCCCACAATGCAGCAGGGGACTAGTTTTAGAGTTGGCGTGGATGAGAGGGCTTTGGAGCAAGGACCTTTGAGGGCATCAGAGAGAAGAAAATTAAGAAGCAGATTAAAGACAGGAACAGTGAGAGTAAAAAGTCCAGGGATGTGAGACTAGAACTAAAGGAGGGTGGAGAAAGGCTAGGAAAGATGGTGAGCCACATGAAACCAGCCTGGAGAAGAATAATAGTCCTTCACACAGAGGCTTTCTTCTATATATTCTCACTATAGCCTCAAGATAGCTCTATAAGAGAGGGAGGGTAGGGATTCTTGCTGCTATTTAACAGATGAGGAAACTGAGGCTTTGAGAATCAAAGCTGAGATCTTCTGGGATCAAATTTTGGGGTTTTGTAACTTGCTCTGTTCCTCCTCACCTATCCACCAATGAGACATGCTTTGCTCCTTAGCTTGTATTATTTTTCATCTTTTACCCTGCTCTAGAAACTCCTGTGGCTCCCTACTGAACTTAGAATAAAATACTGCACCTCTGTTTGATACTCCACCTTCATAATCTGTCCCATTGGTATTTCTAACCTTACTGCATATTATTCCCCATCTTATGTTTCTAAACAAACTGAACAATTACTGTTTCCTCAACATGATTCCACTTCTTTGTGCCTTTGCAGAGCCTATTCCCCATATCTGAAGCACACGCTCTCATTTCCTTCATCTCCTAGAATCCCTCATTTCCTTCAAGTCTGCCTCCTATATAAGGCCTATCCTAATCTCCCTCCTTTTCCCTTTCATCCTCCCCATCCCTCACTGAACTAGATCTCTCCTCAACAACTATACCTTCAAAGTTACAAGTATTTGTTTCTTCTCATTAGAGTGTAAGCTCCTTGAGGTCAGGACCATGTAAAACGGACCATGAACTGTATTGGATGTCATATGAGATCCTTTTGAGCTCTGAATCCTCTCTTCCCTTCCACCACTTTGTCTTCTGTTTGGATTCTAATTCTATCCTTGGTTGGAATTGCATAAGATGGAGAAGGGTGTGCATTCAGTAGCTGATCCATGATCAGTCAGGGAAGACTTGCTCAGATGCTGATGCCCTGTCCCATAAAATGTGGACACTCTAGGGATACCCAGAGAGGGGTTAAAGGTTATTTGTATTTTCTTAAAATTGTATCTCTAGTATCTAGGACAGGACCTGGTACCGAATGGGTACTTAATAAAAGGCTACTGAATGAAGACTGAATTTATCATGGAGTTTTTCATGAGTCAAGTAGGTGACTTTTTGGTTAAAACATCAGATTTGGGAATCTGCATCACCTTAGAGCCCTGCCTTAGAACTAGCTGTGTGACTCTAAGGAAATCATTTAATCTTTTCTCGGTATTGCTTTCCTTACTTGCAAAGTAGGTATGATAATAGCAACTACCTCCCATGACCGTTGGGAGGATCAAATGAGATAATATATGCAAAATGCTTTTACAAATCTTAAAGCTGCTTTTCAGAAATGTTATTATTTTTCTTCTACCATCCAAGGACAATCAAGGTGAGGAGGCTGAGGTCATTGAAATGTCATTCACATCGATAGGTGGCAGAGATATCTGTGACAGTCTCCAACTCATCTACATGTCAAATGACACAGTCCAGCTCTCTGTGGGTTACAAACAGCCTTCATCCCTTCTCTGACTGTCCCCATGGTGGCCACACTTTCACACATCAACGGAACAGGGCATCAGCTTCCAAACAAGTCTTCCCTGGCTGATCATGGATGACTGGTGTGGTGCAACTGAATTGTACATCCTCCTCCATCCTCTCTAAAGGTAGACTTGGAATTCTAATGGAAGGCACAGTGGTAGAAGGGAAGAGAGGAATCAGGGCTCTAAAGAACCTCACAAAACATCCAATCTACTTCACTCGTTTTACAATGGATTCTCATTGCCCAAGATTATACAGAGTAGCCCTAAAGGGAGAAAATGAGATCTGCAGAGGTGCAAGCCCTAAAGTTTTTAAGAGCCCTGAGTTGGAGTCCAGGGGTTCTGCCTCCAAGCTCAGTGTCCTCTCCATTTGCTCAGGCAACCCTTTTTCTTTTTCTCCACATCCTTCCATATCTGTCCCCTGTGGGGCCCCATTTCTGTGGCTGAGATGTACCAGGCTTAGTGTGGCTGGATTGTCCTTCTGCCTCACTTCTAGGCAGATGGCAGAATCTCTTAACACTTCAGCTCTTGTGATAACAGGCGCAGCCCAGACAGAAAGACGCCTTGCTGGGATGGGGGAAAAGGCCACCAGGGCTTCACTTTAACACACAGGGAGACGTTGGAAATTATTCCCTGGCTTACTGCCTGTTATGTTTTATACCGAGTTCCCTCTCAGACAATATGCAAAACCAGGAGAGCTTCGGAAAAACCAAAGCAAACTATGTTTCCAGGCGACCGAATCTCAAATAATTCAGTTTGTGAATCATCCCCAAGTGTTAAAAAATCACAGGACGTCTCTGAAGAGACATTAAAGGAGCGTGTTTTCTACTCATGTTTCTTTTGATGTCCCTTCCCATCTGGGTCTAAGTTTCAAACTCTGAAAAATGAAGTTAGACTGATTTCCAAAATTTGTTCCAACTCTAAATCCTATGATTCCCACAGGGTTACCACAGACTGTTAGAGCTGGACTGGGAGGGATCAAGAATAAGATCAGCTCATATTGTGACTTGCTCAAAGCTCCAGAGACTGTTAATGGCAGGACAAAGGTGCCCAGACTTCTACTATCCTTTCTATTCTGCTTAATGCCTGTGAGGTAGTAGAGAGTACCGGAATGGAAGTCAGGATACTTGGTTTCTTATGTCTGGCATTGGTTGTGTAGCTATTGTCAATTCCTTCCCTTCTCTGGATCGGACTTTCCCCACTTGTGAAATGAGGTGGTTGACTTAGTTAGTAAGATTTCTTCTATAATTCACATTTTAAATCCTTCATTCTTATGCTAGCATACTATATTCTATGTTCTAAGAGCTTCTCAGCTCCTATGTTCTATGTTCTAAGTACAAGCCTTTTAGCTCTGAAGGTTCCCATTTTAGGGTCTTGCCCTCTGTATAGTGAATTCCCTTTTAGATCTGACAATCAAATATGGTTTTCATATTGTAACCAGTCTGGTCACTATGTCCAATGCCCAAATTCTTGCCTTGAAGATGGGAATTTTGGGGGGGAAGTAGATAGAAAACTTAGGAAAGAGCAGAGCCTGTTTCCTTAGATTGGTCCCTGGGCTAATAGACCTGTGCCACCTTATTGAATTTTTCTGTGTCCTGCCATTGCTGCAGCCTTCACTCTCTTGGGAAGGGGATTATGAATTTGCTTGAATGAATTACTTTGGCTAAGGATGAAGTTTCAGATTTGACTTGGACCTTCTCCTTGTTTTTCCTTGTTTAGTTTGTTTAGCTAGAACTACTGGCTAGTTTATTATCTGGTTGTGTGCTCTGCCCAATCATCCAGAAACCCCTACTTTCTGTAGCTTCAAGAAGAGTGTCTTTGAGGTTGACCTGATGATGAGATGGAGAACCAGAGGAGACTCTGGTTCTGGTTCTGGTTCGTGCTTGGCTTTGTGACTTCCCTTATTTGAGTTTCTGGTTTCCCTCTCTAAAAACGGAAGGAGTTGGACTGCATGGCTTCTAAAGCCTTCTTTAGCTCTAATATTATGTTTTGTTTTAACCTTAAGTAATTTCCATATTCCTTAGCCAAGTTTTCTACAAACGAGTATCAGCTGACCTTTTCAGGTGAATCTAATTTGACCTTCTTACATACTTGTTTGATTCACTGTACTCTACAACAAACTGAAATACTTGTGGTTCTCCAATCTCATACCGCTCTTTTTTATCTCTGTGCATTCACCTTGGTTAACTCCTGTGTCTGGAACACAAACCCTCTCCAGCTCTGCTTGGACAAATTCTTTGCTTCTTTAAGATTCAACAGAAAGACCATCATTTCCATGAAATGTCCCCAGATTTCATGGTGAGATTGATCTCTTCAATTGAAATCAATCTCTTTCTCCTCAAATTTTCCTAGAGCACTTGGGTGCATTCATTGCCCCAATCCCATTCTTAGTTATTTGGGAATGTCATTTCCTTCTTGTCCCTCATGAAATTTTAAGTCCCTTAGGCAATAACAAAAGTAGCAACCATAGCTACATAGTGATTTTGGAGTTGTATTAATGCTTCCTCATAAGGGTGATTGATGCATTAAGAAAAGGACTGAATTTGGAGCAAGAGAACTTAAGTTAAAAATCTTAGCCTTGTTAATTTTTGCTGATATGATCTTAAGTTACTCAACCTTTATGTTGACCTCAGTTTCCTTGTCTGTATTGGATGACTTCTCAAGTTTCTTCTGGTTCTAAATCTTTGGTTTTTAAAAAGTTGATAGCAAG
Source organism: Sminthopsis crassicaudata (assembly GCF_048593235.1). Taxonomy (NCBI): domain Eukaryota; kingdom Metazoa; phylum Chordata; class Mammalia; order Dasyuromorphia; family Dasyuridae; genus Sminthopsis; species Sminthopsis crassicaudata. The sequence goes on from NC_133617.1 coordinate 671,788,833, forward strand.
TATTGTTATCACCATTTTACTGACGAAGAAACTGAAGTACAAGAAGGTGAAAATTCCACAACAAAAATTTGAATGCAGATGAGAATATGATTTTAACTCAGGCCATCATGTTACTGGGCACTGGGTCTAGTACACAATAAACTCTTAGTAAATGTTTTGAATGATGGATTTTAAAATTCAATTCAAATTACAAACATCTATCAGACATTCAATGTTGTATGTTTTAAGATCTAGTGATCCCTGATGATCCGATAACATCTGTCCCATTGCACCAACCCCATCACCTACAAATTTTATCATCTCCCTAGCTTCAGGACCCTGTCCAAATCATCAGTGAAGGAAGCCTGGCATTCTCTGCTATGGTCTTACACTGAGCACTGTACCTTTAGACACAGACATTGTTTGATCCTGATTGCAGATCAACCCCTACCTATCATTCAACCACAGAGCAAAACAGGGACTTGAACAGGGATGGGGGGGGGGAGTGACATCTTCAGTGATGGAGAGCTCACTACCTTTTAAGGCAGCTCACTCTACTTTTGGACAGATTTGAAAGCTAGGAAATTTTTTTTAAAACATTCAATCAAAATCAGTCTCCATATACATGACTCCCACTGTTCTTGGTTCTGTCCTCTAGGTTCAAGGAGACAGAGTATTCTCAAATGGAGTCAGAAGACAGAGGCCATATTAACGCTATATCTTCTCTTTGCCGAAAAGAGACATTCTGGGTCCTTTCAGCTGACTCTCATAGCCTAATCTTTAGACCCCTCCCAATTTTATTTGCTGTTTTTTGCATGTGCTCCAGTTTGTCAATATCCTTCCTAAAACATGGCAGGCAGCATGGTCCAGTAAAAGAGTGATGGGCATGGAGGCAGAGGACCTTTAAGGCTCGAAGATTACAAGGCTTGAAGAACAAGTATGTTCTTGGCCAAGGTCCGCCCCTTCCTGGAGCTTGGGAGGCTGGGGTAGCCTCTGAGCATCTTCTGAGCTGTGCATCTTGGCTCCAATATATCAGTCGGGCTGGAGGACTGTGGGACTGTCACCTTCTGCCTAGACAGTGCCTTTTCATTACTGCCATCCATGACAGTATTTGCTGTTTGCCATTCTGCAGGAAGCAAACCAGGGACTAACTAATCTCTCTCCACAGCCGGTTGCCAATTCCCAGTTGGCTGAGGTCCTGGTGACTTCTGGCCTAGTATTTGGGAGATAGTTAGCTCTGGGGAATGCTCTGCTCCCCAACACCCTTTCTGGGCCCCCCTTTCCTTCTCAGAGCTGGCTACAGAACTAGAGCAGCCTTGGATTTCAGTCCCAAGCAGCCAATGCAGGCATGAGGGGGATTCAGGTAAGCAGCTGCACCCAGTTTGGAGCCAGAGAGGGAGGAAACGGCATACCCAGCAAGGATCCTCGCCAGGCTGCGGCTGCAGCAGGCTGCTGCGTGCCCTGCGCTTTCTCCTCTACCCAGAATGCTAATTAGCAAAACTAAAAAAAATTCCACAACAATAACAACTTAAACCCATGGATGCTCCTGCCACTTTAAAAGTAGTCTTTTTACTGAGGCAATTACCTGCAGCTTTGAGGTGCCAATTAGAAGCAAGGCAGGGAGAGGCAGTGCCCAGAACAGACTCCCCTGAGGGAGAAGGCTGGGCTTTGTCTGAGGGGGAGAGAAAGGGAAGAGGAAGATGAGGGGCAGGAGGTAGGAGGGAGAGGGAAAAGGGAGGGAGGAAGATAGAAGGAGTGAGCAGGAGGGAGAAGAAAGAGGAAGGGAGGAGGGAGAGGGGAGAGGAAAGAAGGAACAAGAGGGGAGAGGAGAGAGGAAGGGAAGAGGGAGTGAAGAAAATGGAGGGAGTGAGAAAAAAAGGAGGAAAGAGGAAGGAAGGAGGGAGAGGGGAGAGGAGAGAGAAGGGAGTGAGAAGGGAGGGAAGTGAGAAAGATGGAGGGAGAGTGAGGAGGAGGAGGGAGATGCGAGGATAAGGAAGAAGGGAGTACTGAGAAGGAGGGAGGCATGATGATGAGGAAGCAAGGAGGAGTAAGGAGAAAAGAGAGGAGGAGAAAGGGGAGAAGGGAAGGGAAGAGAAGGAAGAAAGAAAAGAGGAGAGGAAGGGAGGGGAGATTGATGAAGATTGGGAAATGAGGAGGAGTAGACAGGAGAAGGGAGAGAGGAATGAGGAGGAGAAGAGAAGGGGGAGTGAGGGAAAGGAAAGGGCATGAGGAGGTAGAGGAGGAATGAAGAGAAGTAGAGGAGAGAGGAAGAGGGAAGGAAGAGTAAGCAGAAGGGAAGGAAGGGGCAGTGAGAAGGAAAGAATGAATAAGGAGGAGGAAGAGATAAAATGAAGAGAAGAGAAAGTTGGGGGAAGTGAGGATGAGAAAAGTGGAGGGAAGGGATGATGAGAAAGATGGGGGAAGAGGAGGGGATTTAGAAGAGGGAGGAGAGGGGAGAGGAAAGAGAATGTGGGAAAAGAGAGGAGAAGAAGGAGATAGGAAAGGGATAGAAGGAAGATAAGGAGGAGGTAGGGGACTAGGAAGGATACAGAGGGAGGAAGGGGAAATGGTAAAGTAAGGAGGAAGGGTAAGAAGGAAAGGGGGAAGAAGGAGGAACAAGAGAAAGGAAGAAGGAGGAAAATAAAGAGGAAAGGAAAAGAAGAGAGGGAAAAGGAAGAGAAGAAGGATGAAGAGGAAAGAAAGAGGAGGAAGGAAGGCAATCAGTAAGTTAGGAGATAGAAGGAAGAGAGAAGGTGGTAGAGAGGAAGAGAGGGAGAAAGTCAAGCAAATCTAGTCCTAGTTGCTCTCAGGAAGATGAAATTGCTTCTTTACATGATAATGTGACAATAGAGAGAATGGTTCTAGGAATTTCACATGTCAGAGGGGGTTAGAGTAGCCATGCCACAAACAAACCACAAGCTTCTCCCTGAGTCCTAACTAGTCCCCCTAGTTCTGTGAGAGACAAAGGAAGAGCAGGTCCATGCCCTCTCCCCAGAAAACTCAGCCGGGGTGCTCCCTGGTATAAAGATGGATGGACCTGCCATTCAGGAGGCATGCATGCGCATTGCCCCCCCAGCCATGGGACCATAAGCAAGTGAATGAACATTTCTGGTTCTTTGGGAGGGACAGAGATATTCCTAGTGTCCACCTCACAGGACTGTACTCCTCAAAAGGCCACGCACAAGTAACTGGAAGCCTCACAATGCACTGAGTATCATAAAACTGTATTTGAATCCTGCCTTGACTACTTACTAACTGTATGACCTTGGGTCTCTTAGACTCTCTTAGTCCCAGTATCTTCCTCTGCAAAATCATCCAAGTTGGACTAAGTAAGTGCTATGTTCCCAACTCCAAGTCTGGGGTCGTGTGGACTCAAATTGCCAAGGGATGCGTGATCCTACTGGTTCACCTCGGCCTGCCCATTCCACGGGGCTCCTGTCCACGGGGGCTCCCTCACTTTCTCTCCACACTTCAAGAATTCCATCGGTTTGTCCTTCTCTGCTCTTGCTATGTGACCAGGCCATCTCTCCTTCCTATCATGAAATTCCGGATCTTTTTTGGAGAGCCCGGCTGTGTGCATGGGACAGCCCCCTCACACCTACCACATGGCTTCTCTGTTACACTGATTTTTTGTTCCCAGACACAGTGAATTTCCATGTCTTGCTACAATATAACCACAATGGTAAAATGTTAGATTTGGAAAGAAGGACCTTTGCTGTTCTGGGAAACTTTTGTAGGGGGGGGAAAGGATTCAGTAAAAGAACTTGAAGATTTTCTTAGAGCAACCCTGCTTGCCCTCCTCTTTCTTTTTGAATCTGGGCCCAGTTCACTGAGATACAGTATAATATAGAAATTCATAACACAGGGATAAGCAGAATATGAAGGTAGGGTAGGGGGAGAGTAAGGAGTCCTTACTGACTGGAAAATTCAAGAAGGCTTCCTGGAAAAGGTGATATCTGAGTTTAGCTTAAAAGAATGTGAAGGATTCTGGGTAAAGGAAAGTATTCTTGGAAATGGGAAACATAAAAGCAAAGGCTGAGAAACTGGAGAACTCAGGATATGTAACAGGACCATAGCTCAGACTGGGCAAGACAGCAGAGGCTATCTAGTCGGATCCCTTCACTTTATGATCTCAAAGAGTTTAATCCAACCAGCCTAAATGGATTCAGATGGCAAGTAATCCTATTTTATTGGAAAGCAGACCATGCAGATAGGGTATTTTATTTTATTTATTATATTTTTAAGGCTAGATGGTACAGGGCATTAGATGATACAGGGCCTTTAACACTAGGCAAAAGAGTCTGCATATGCAATAAAGAGTCATCAAAGGGCTTTTAACAGAGAAGAGAAATGACTACACCCTTTGGATCACAGTTACAGCGAGGACCAACACCAAATATAATTTAGCCAAAGTCAATGAAGAAATATCAATCCGAAACTTGAAATAAAAAAGCCAGGGCTGAATTCTGGCTCTGTCAGTATGGGACTCTGCAAAGGTTGCTCCCCTTCACATTGGCCCTCAATTTCCTCCTTAAAATGCATTTAGACACTGGCCTTTGAGGTCTTCCAGCTTGGGATCTTGCCCCAACCCCAACCTCTCCTTCAGAGAGACTCACATATTAATGTTTACTCAGAATACATTTAATAAATAGTTGCTAAATGAATGAATGAATTTAGTCCAACCCTCTAATTTACATTCAGAATGGAAGGAGTCCAGCTCAGGACCACACTGACCGTCTATGTTTAAGGGCATTTGCAACTTTAAGACCCCATGTTTTGTCTTTCTTTACAACAAGGGGATGATTTTCAAACTCAATCAGTCCTCTTGTCCCTATGAATCCATTGCCTAGGCCCCTGTTTGGCCCTAAACTCCAACTCTGTTCTCTTATTTTCTGGTGGGGAAAAAAGGGATAAAATCCACTTAGTTCCTGAGAGTCTGGGGGTTTTCTGAAGATCTTGAAAACCTTTCTATTGAGTTTCAGCTGCTTAGGCTTCTGCCCTCATTATGAAATAGATTAGCAAGCTAATGAGAAGGATGCTTTGGTTTAGTCCTTGCCCTACCCCACTTACCCTTTTCTCTCAATTCTTCTTTAAATTATCTAACAATGTCTCAAACCCAGAAGCCCATGATTTGGCATGGCGCATTTTGGGAATTTTAAAAAACTTTATTTTTGAAAGGGGTGGTGATGGTGTGGGACAGGCAGCCAAGCCTAGTGGCGGCAGCAGGACAGGAGCAGACAGAGACCTGGCTCCTCAGGAGTCACTTTCCTCCGCAGCCTCTGGGTTATTAAGGGCCTGCTGTGCCAGGCTTCCAGTTGTGTGGGCCTTTGAAGGACATGGACACAAAGTGCCTTCAGCTCAGCACCCACCTGCCTGGCTGCCTGCCTGCTCTGAAGGAAATGACCTGGAAACATTTAAACTGATTAACAGTTTATTAACTCAAAGGGCATGTGGTGAGAGAGGAACAAGGGATTGGGAAAGCTAGGGTCCCCAGAGACACCAGGAGCTTACTTTGGGAAGGAAACAGATTTGGTAGAGCCTTTGCTGGCAGGAAACAAACGATCACCCCAGGCCACATATCCTCCCATTTTTTACAGGCAAGTAGGCATAGTAGAATTAGCCCAGGGACAGAGAGTGCGGGACCTGGATTCTGGTTCTAATGTGATCTTGCATGAGTAAATCTTTTCCTCCCCAGGTTTGTATTTTTTCACTAGACAATTTCTAAGCGCCTTCCAACTCTGACATTATGTTATATATTCTAAGAGTCCATCCTGCCTTGTCATTCTATATTCTAAAGGTCTTTCCAGATCTGACATTCTCTATTCTATGTTCCAAGGATCCTTTCAGTGCTGACATTGGATGTTCTATGGTCAAAAAGTCTTTCTAGTTCTTAGGGTCAGTGGTCTAGAACACTGCTCCCACCACTTAATGGCATAAACAGTAGCTAACTCTAAAAACAGTTTGTCTTTGGAATCTAATATGCATATTATATATAAAATATATTAAAATAAATTATATATAAAATATATTTACACATAAAGGTATGGCCTGGCTCTACTTAAAGGATTTGGAGAGAGAGAAAAACAGGAAACTTGATGTATCTATGTATATTATAACATGGTTTCCTTCTGAATTATGTTTTGATCCAGTTGATAGTAATCATGAAATCCTAAATGGAGAGGTGCAACGGGGCTTGGAAATTGCTTACTCTAATTCCATCCCTTTAGAGATGAGAAAAATGGATATAGAAGTAGAAAGGAATGCCCAAGCTCACCCAGGTGGTACATGACAGAGTCAGGACTTGGGTCTTCTGACTCCAAATGTAGTATACTTTCCCCTGTATCATGCCATCTTTCTCATAATAGTGTTTGGGACCCATCTGGGGTTTTCTAGGCAAAGATAATGAACTCATTTGCTATTTCCTTTTCCAGCTCATTTTTACAGATGAGGAAACTGAGGCAAACTTGCCTAAGATCATATACCTAGTTAAGTGTCTGAGGGTAGATTTGAACTCAAGACTTCCTGACTCCAGCCTCTTTGCTTTGTACACTATAACACCATCAAATTGCCCTGTAATAGTGTGCATTATCTTAATAAGTGTTGGGGAAGCAAGAGGACCCATCGAAACTTGCACACAAGGTTTACTTTAAAAATATTTATTGAATTGAATTTAAGAGCATACAACATGATAATGGCATTCTCTTGTGATATTTAAAACCAGGCTACAGATAAATCATGATGTAGATGTTATGCAGTGTGGTGTGGTAGAAAGGTGGGCTTGATTCAAATTCAGGTCCTAGTTTTGAATCCCAGCTCATCTATCTACTGGATGTATGACATTGAGTAAGACCCTTAACATCTCAAGGCTTCAGTTTACTCGTCTTCAAAATAAGAGAGAAACTGAAGAAGAGAGAGTGTGGGAATGATAGTGGAGACAACCTGTAGGACAGGAAGGCGCAGGATGGGATCAGTGGTATACATAGAAGTGTTTCCCTTGATAAGAAGAGGACCCCTTCTTCATGAGAAGCAGGGGTGAGGGGGGCAGCTAGGTAGCACAGTGGATAGAGCACCAGCCCTGAATTCAGGAGGACCGAGTTCAAATCTGGTCTCAGACACTTAACACTTCCTAGCTGTGTGACCCTGGGCAAGTTACTTAACCCCAGCCTCGGGGGGGTAGGGGGGAAGAGAAGGACATCTCAGTAATCTTGAGATGAAGAAGAGGAGTTTTTCTATCAATGGCTTCCATTTTTCTCAGTGAAGTATGAGGTCTTTAGTTAAGAGTTATGGGGTGCCCTGGGAAATTTGAGAAGGATGAAAAAGCATCGAATAGCTGCAGTGCTAAGTGGAATGTCAAACTGATTAGAAATATATTAAAGGATCAATTGCCTTGCTGCAGTGAGGGTCCTAGTTGAGATTATAAATAAACTTATAGTGGACTCAGTAAGGTTTTGAATTTTCTTCAGCGTCATTCAGCAGTTAATAGAAGAAGAGAAGAAAGATAATAGATGCAAGATAAAATTGAGGCTTAACAAGGTGTTATTGAAGATACGATAGAAGGACAAAGGCTTCAAATATAGAGACAATTGAATAGGGAGGGAGGGAGAAGAAAAAGAGGTAGAACGTGTAAACCAGTGCGGAGTGATTTCCTGGGAAAGAATTGTTGGGAATGAAAGAATTGGCATTCATGGTGAAGAAGAAAAGAGTTAGGGGTCATATAAAGCATAGGGAAAGATGGAAATGCTAAAAGATTAGGATCAGGTTAAGGAATTTCAGAGTTCATGAACCTGTAACTTGAAAATTTGTGAGTAATGATGGCAAGATCAATGGGATGACTATTTCCATGTTTACCTGAGGTGGAGTTGAGGAAAGTAAAGGAAATTCAGTACAATGAGTCACTGGATATTAGTATGAATATATTAGCAGGATCATCAATATGTATATTCAAGTCCCCCAGTATGAAAAAAATTGGGGTGGAGGACTGTGAGACAAATATTGAGCTCATTGAGGAAGGAATGTTCTATGCATTGATAAATGACTAGTAGGGTCTGGATTGGAAAATAAATTTGAATCATTTGTGTCTCAAAAGAGGAGAGGTTGTTTAGTGATGATGTCAGAAAGTTTGGAAGTGGCAATGGAGGGCAAGGATAATCTTCCTGATTCTTCTACCATGTCAAGTGAATTGGTGGCTAAGAGAAAAAGTACTACCAGTGTTGGAAAGGGAGGCCAAAGATGTAATCCTCACAAAAGAGAGCCAGGTCTTACTAAGCATCAAAAGATGGAAGGAGTAAGAAAAGAAAAACTTTAGAATGAAAGGAAGTTTGTATATTATTGTGCGGGTATTCCAGAGTGTACAGAGGAAGGGCCAGGTAGATCTGGAGTAGGACATGTAATGTTAGAGGAGATGAGATTAAAGGAATGGACAAATGGGAAACAGTTGACTTCTGTAGCCCAAGTTTAAGAATCTATGGGACAGGGAGAACATGAGGGCACAGAAGCACATTAACTATCAAGGAGTGAGTCTGGCATTATATCATAGGTTGGAGACAGATCCACTAAGGGAGGTAGGTGGTTAAACTGTTTAAGGCTCTTTTTTGAGGGCCAATTTTATGTCAGGTGGTGATGTAACATTCTGGGAAGTCCAGGAGATCTTTTTACTATGGGAAGGAGCCTGGGGAAGTCTGGTCAAGAGGCAGAAGTGGCGATGGGCGATTAGTCTGTGGAGGGGATATCTTTGGAACATTAGAAAAGGCTCTAGAAGCTATCCTAGAGATGGATGGCTAGGATCCCGAGCTGACATAGATTACCGGAAAGGCCTTGGAATGGGGGTTGATTGTGTTTGCAAAGATATATGCTCCCATTTGGGAACTTGTTGAGAGGGTAGTACTGGCCCTAATTGGTCCATTCATGAACTAATTTTCCCCTCAGAACATAAAGTTTCTTGTATCTATTTTGTGAGACATTCATTACAGCTCCCTTCTCTCCCAACCGAAAAGGTCAGCAAAACATGGATGTCAGCTTTGTTCACCCTAGAAGTGGGTATGCATTTACAGAGTCAATCTGTGCTTTCCTACTTCATTCATTCCCATTTTGACTATTTATGAAGCAGCTGGTGAGATCAGAGTGAAACCTGGGGTTAAGGCTCAGTCTGCATTAGTGATATAGAAAAGGGTGGGATGACTGTAGTTCAGAATTTCAAATATGGAAGAAATTTCAGAGATCAATCTCATCTAACCAATCATAAGAATAACTCATGTCTATATTGTGCTTTTAGGATTACAAAGTGCTTTCTTTAAAACAACTCTGTGAGGGAGGTAGGGAGTTCCAGCATTACCCATGAACTGGGATGGAAAGAATATTGGATTTGAAGCCAAAATTGAAGTTCTTCTACCAACTAACCAATGTGACTTTGCTAAGTCACTTAATCTCTCTAGGCCTCAGTTCCCTTAATTGTAAAATAGAGAGGCTGGACTAGAAGAGTTTTAGTATCCCTTATAGTTCAAAATTTTATAGAAGAGGAAATAGGCTCTTCTACTTTTTAAAATTTTTCCCTTTTTTTTAATTGAAGTTTTTTATTTACAAAACATATGCATGGATAATTTTTCAACATTGACACTTGCAAAACTTTGTGTTCCAAAATTTCCCCTCCTTTCCTCCAACTTCTCCCTTAGATGGCAGGTAATCTAATACATGTTAAATATGTTAAAATGTATGTTAAATACAATATATGTGTTCAGTTCTCTTGCTGAACAAGAAAAATCGGATCAAGAAGGGAAAAAACTGAGAAAGAACACAAAATGCAAGCAAACAACAACAGAAAGAGTGAAAATGCTATATTGTGAACCACACTCAGTTCCTCCCTCTGGTGGAGATGACTCTCTTTGTCACAAGATTATTGGAACTGATCTGAATTACCTCATTATTGGAAAGAGCCACATACATCAGAACTGATCATCGTATAATCTTGTTGTTGCTGTGTATAATGATCTCCTGGTTCTGCTCATTTCACTTAGCATCAGTTCATGTAAGTCTCCTCAAGCCTCTCTAAAATCATCCTGCTAATCGTTTCTTATAGAACAGTAATATTCCATAACATCAATATACCATATCTTATTCAGCCATCCTCCAATTGATGGGTATCCATTCAGTTTCCAGTTTCTTGACACTACCAAAAGGACTGAATAGGCTCTTTAGTATCTAAGAAACTTCCCTAAGATAATATGCTGAAGTTGTGTTTGATGTAGTATTTGAAGTCCTATGCTCTCTCCAATATGCCATGATTATCTAGACAGGATGTTCTTCTGTAAAATCCCCCCCCCCCCCGCCCCTTTCAAATGGCCTCCCATCCTCTATTTAAAGACCTTCGTTTAGGAGGAACTTACTACTATGTGAGAGTGCCATTCTGCTTGTGTGTAGGTCTCCTTGTAAACTTTCTCTTCCAATTTCCCTCACCCCTACTTCTTTCTTAGCAGTGCATCCTCAGACTGGACAGACATAAAGAGGGAGATATACTCCTGCCTTCCAAATCATTTTAATAAGATGACTGATCAAAAAGCCATAGCCTGCCTTCCTTCCTCCCTCCTACCTTCTCTTCTTGTCCTTCATTTCCTCCTTTCTCTCTCCTTTCTTTCCTCCTTTCCTCTCTCTTTTCCTCCCTCCATTCCTCTTTTCTTTTATTTTCCTTCCTTCCTTCCTTCCTTCCTTCCTTCCTTCCTTCCTTCCTTCCTTCCTTCCTTCCTTCCTTCCTTCCTTCCTTCCTTCCTTCCTTCCTTCCTTCCTTCCTTCCTTCCTTCCTTCCTTCCTTCCTATCTCTATATGCCCAGCACCTAGGACAATGTGTGGTACTTGGTAAGATTAGGGTTCAGCATTGGACCTGAGATTTTCCTGGTATAAGGAACTCCCAGGTGAGGAAACTCTACTAGCTTTCAACTGCTTTTCAACTGCTAGTCTTGGAGAATTGCCTGGAGAATTGAGAGTTAAATGATCTGAAATCAAACCAGCCCAGTCAGGACACGTCAGAGCTAACTTAGCATAATGAGTCCAAGAGCTGGCCTCAGCCAGGAAGGCTGGCTTCAAGTGCTACTTCTGGCACTTGTAAGCCACGCTCATTGAGTTTGAACTGTCCTTATCTCTACAGTTTCCAGAATGGAACCTTTAGGCTCTTGCAGAACAGAAGGCAGCAGAGATGGAGTTCTCCTTGGCTTCCCAAAGGGAAGAAGGGAGGCCAATGATCATTCAGTGAACTTCAGGAGGATCTTGCCTTTTCCAGGCTTCTGTCTCTGCACATTCATGTAAACTTGATTCCTTTCCCTTTAGAAAACCTGTTTGGGTGGATGTAATTCATTCTCTGACTGACCCCTTAAATTTTGTTAACTGTCTATCCTGGGCATCATACTCTCCTAGTGGGATAGTAAGTTCTATGGCTAAATGTAAGCAGAAAGAAATCAGATTTGTCCTAAAAAATCTGACTGTAAGCAAGAATTTGAGGAGCTGATTTTTTCATAGTGAGCCAGAGATTCCTTGGGACAACTTTGATTATGGAAATGTGGATAGAGGGCTGGGGCCAGAAGATGCTAAATGAATAGGAAAAATCTTGTTTATCTATCTATCCGTCTATCTATCTTTCTGTCTGTCTCTGTGTTTGCATGAGAGAGAGAGACAGAGACTGAGAGACAGAGATTGAGAGATATAGAGACAGAAAAAGAGAGACAGAGACAGATAGAAAAAGACAGAGAAATAGAGACAGAAAAAGAGAAACAAAGAGAGACAGAGAAAGACAGAGAGAGAGAGAGAAAGAGAGAAAGAGAGAGAACACTGAGTAAATATGCATTCAATGAAGCCAGTTGAATTGAGGAACCAAAATAACTGCAATAAAAAATAATTAAGGGCTTTAATTACAAAACTAGAATTATATACACATAAAACACAGTGCACTAACAGAGCTGGATTAAAGCCTTTTCCCATCACTGTGACCTTGGACAGGCCATGATCTCTTTCCTGGCCTTAGTTTCTCCCTGTGCAACATGAAGACTCTGGGTTAGGCGCTGAGGACTAGGGGTGTATATGTGCACAGCTGGCATTTAGGATCTTGGAGCTAGGAGGGACTTTGAAGGACATCAGGTCCAACCCACAGCTGTTTAAGAACTCCATTTTACTGACAAGTGACAGGTCCTCTAGCTTGGGCTGAAGACTCCAGAGAGGCAGCCTGTTCTGCTTCTGGCTGACCACACTCTTTGGGAGTTTTTCTTTACATGAAGCCTCTTAAACCCCTTTGTAATTTCCAGTCCCATTTTCAGCCCTTCACCCCCATTGCTCCTAAATTCTCTCCTCCAAGGCCAAGGAACATGGTCTAATACTTTTTGTAGGTGACAGCCCTTTAAATACTCAATGGCAGCTTTCACATTCCCATGAGTCTTCTCTTCTCCAGGGTAAATATCATCAATTCCTTCATTCCATTATTGAATGGCTTGGTCACTCTCGTCTGGGAGTTTAACAATGTCTTTCCTGAAATACAGTAATCAGAACTGAATGGGTTTTTTTCCCCTTTTTTCCCCCTAGGGATGGATAAGAGATAAAGGAAAAATATAGCATCTGGGACTAAACCTTACATATTTGATTTGGGATGTGACCTAGGGATGAGCCCAAGTAGTTCAGGGCTGAGGGGGTGGAGAGAAAGGAGTATGGGAGGTGGTGCATATTCTCTGGCTTTTGTTTGGAGAGGCAAGGGTCTGCTACTTCAAAAGCAGTGTCTGTTTTTGACAAGTCCAGGGATGTTTGAAAGCAGTTCTGGAACAGATAGTGAGAGGAATGAGGATAGAGGTGGCCTACATCATCTGCTTTCTTCCAGGGTTGGCTGTCTACTCCTTTATTTGGGAAAAAAAATGAGAGTATCGATCAGAGCTGCTAAACGTTCACAGGAAAACGCTGGGGAATCGATGAGGTAGCAGCAAGCACAGTCTGAGATAATACTATCTCATCAAACAGACTAGGAAGAGGCAGACTTTCAGGGATTGTCAAATGGAGGTTGGCTAACCAACAGCTAGCTCCCATATGAGAGCACCCACCCCTGTCCTGCCTTTCTTTTTCCTTTCCTCTTCCACTCTTCATTTTCTTTCTCCAACTCTTCAACTACAATGCCGGTTCTAACTTAAGCTTTTTGGACACATTTTCTCCAGGTTAATCTGTCCAAAATCTCTATAACGATTAGGGATTGATCAGTCCCTTGAATTTTCCCAAACTCTTCCTTAACCTAAAAATTTTACAGCCATTTAATTAAACAAACATTTGTTAAACATCAACTTAATAAAGTCATGGAGACAAGGACTGTGCTAGATACTAAATATGCAAATACAAAAAGGAAATGATTCCTGCCCTCAAGGAGATTTCATTTTACTGTACACAGCTTAAGTTTAGTACAAGTAAACCAGAGGAAGGAGAAGACCCTCACAACCAAGGAGGTTGGAGTGGGACGGCTTTCTGCAAGAGGTGGCCCTTGATTTGAGCCTTAAAGGGAAAAAAGGATTCTGAGAAGCAAAGATGAAGAAGGAAGACAATCCAGGCATGGAGAGCGGCTCCTGTGAATGGCAGACAGATGAACATCAAGTTTAGGAAACAGTAGCAATATCAGTCACATCTCTTTGGGTTTTCCCAAATTTTAATGCTATGCAACCACAGTAAAATTGCAAAGCAAGCTGTATCAAGTGCTGAGAGCTGCAGAAAACAACTAAGCTTCATTTCATTCTAAACCTGAAGGACCTACTCTGTGCAAGGTCATGTGCTTCCCACCAGGGAGGAACAAAGAGCACCAGTTTCTGTAGCCACTTCTACATCATGTTTCACTTCCCATCCAGCCATCCACCAGGCCACCAGTGTTTAACCAGCCTGGGTGTTTGCTCTGTCACTGTGTACACCTCCACTGAAAAACACAGAAAGACAGATGAGAGAAAAAGACAGAGACAGAGACAGACAGACACACAGAGATAGAGGGGAGAGACATTCAGACAGAATGAGACAGAGATACAGAGAGACACAGAGAGACAGACACACAGAGATAGAGGGGAGAGACATTCAGACAGAATGAGACACAGAGATACAGAGAGACACAGAGACAGAGAGGCAGACAGAGACAGAAAGACAGAGATAAAGACAGAGAAAAGACATAGACAAAGCTAGAGACAGAAAGACTTCAGGACAAGTTTATCGAGGAAGGCTCCTAGGAGGAGGGCCTTAAACTGGATTTCCAATAACGGGAAGGATTTGGGACTGGATGAGCCAAAGTGGGCCGGAGCCCGGTACCTGAGGGGGCGGTTCGGTAGGCGGAGGCTAGCCTGGAAGTCTTGAAAGACTGGGTACAGCAAACTTACACCGAGCTGCTCCCCGCCCCGCCCTCCTCCAGTCAGCCGCTCTCTTGTTTTTTAAAAGTTAAAGTTTAGTTGACTATCATCCATTACAGCAATTAGTACATTACGTCTAATTATGCAATTAGTGTAAAAACGTGCATTCACAGAATTAGAATGGAGGAAATTACCGCTGTAAAGCCCGTGTCATAAAAATGCTTAATCTCTTTTTTAAAAACACAAACCCTCGGGAAACAATAGGGCGGGTTGGGGAGCGCCCAGCCGCCCACCCGCCGGCTCCCGGAGGCTGCCAGCCTCCCCAGCCTCCCCAGCTCCTAGCGTGCGGCGCTCTCCAAGGTGCTGCCGCCGCCGCCGCCCTGGCTCTGGAGCCCGGCTCAGTCCCGGTTGCCCCAAGCAAATCTCAATCAGCGCTACCGATCCCCAGGAGGATCTGCCTGCCTTTCTTCAAAACAGATGTGAATTTTCAAGCTGACTTTAAAACAAAGCAAACCCTGCCCCCTGCATTCATTTTGTCCACCGCCCGGGCTAGAGCCAAAACCTTAACAAGTGCAAGAGATTGGTTTTGCTTGGTTTAGGGAAGGGCAGGAGGGGAAACAGGGTCGGGAGCCGGGGGATGAGGGAGTCAGAGAGGCAGATTTTGCTTGTCTGGAAAGTCTGCATCAATAAGACCGTCTCAAGTACAAAGAATAGTTTTGTTAGGTAGTGAGTTCCCCATAAATGGAGGTCTTCAAGGCTGGCCAACCACATATTGGGGATAATTTACCAAGGATTCCAACTCAAGCACCAGAGAGACTAGATGATCTCTGAGGCTCCTTCTAAAATTCTGAGGTAGAACAAATGAGTTAGGTCTATGAGTGGAGGGAGCCTGGCAAGGCCTGCTGTTAAAGCTGGTTGAGACGGATGAAGGGAAGAAAAGAGTTAGTGCCCCATGATTTAGCCTAGTACAACTGGAGTCCCAAATCTAACAAATCTGATCCCAGGATGAGGGGGGCAAGGTGGCACTGGCTTTTTGCTTTCCCATTTGAACAGTCATCTGTGTGTACAAGAGGGATGCAGGCTGGGAGTGACTCCTGCCCTTTCTTGCACAAGCAGTGTTGCTGACTGAGCACCCACAGGGCTGCCACCAGGTCCTGGGTGACCACAGGTACCACCAGCAAGTTCTTGGACTGAATTTTTCCAGCTGGTAAAATTGCCAGGCTGAAGAAGAGAGCTGCCCTACATTTCCCGACCCTTCTCTCCTCCTTTCTTACACATACTTTTCACTCCCGCCTGGCAAATGGCATCACTTCCCACAGGATAGGCCGATCTCTTTTCCATCACTGCCTGTTGACTCAAGTCTTTCTCTACTGTTCTCTTGTCTCTTGTCCAGATCCTGTGTGTGGATCATAGCATCTGAAGGAGCTGCAGGGCAGCCTTTGCTGACACAGGTGTTGTGGACTAGGAATGAGATAAATTGGAGGCAGAGGGAAGAGGAGAGAAGTCAGAGAACAGCAACGACCTCTCAGTCTCCTTGTATCATCCTTTCACATGAGGAGATCTCTGCTAGTCTGGGTTGGATCTCCAGCAGCCACAGTCAGGTGGCTCCCGTGTATTTCAACAGCTCCCCATAGCACAACACCTATGCATTCCTCAAAGCCTAGTTCAAGCAATATTTTCCTTATAATTTGGAAAGTCAGATCCACATTTTATATTCCAAGACTTCACAAATCATGCTTCATGTTTATTCCATGTGATGTAAGTAAGGAGTCTAATGAACAGATTTCAGTGCTAGCAATATTTTCTTTTAAAATAGTACACATGAAGTCACATACATGTAGTTATTATGTGGTATATTTGAGGGGATATGAAAATTGTCTTAATTTTTTCAATTTGGGTTCCAATTTTCCCTGATTTCCAGCCAGACCAGAAAATTTCATAACTCCAGGTTCTCCAGCCCAGAATTTATGCATTGTGTCAAAATGTTAATTTTCCAAATTGGTCTGGAAAATGCTTATCTAGCATTCTATCTTAGATTATTAAGTATTGTCTTGCACTCTGATGATTTTACATGTAAGACTTGTCTCCTCAATTAGACAAAACTATGTCTCTTCTTCATGCATGTCCCAGAATTGCTAGGACAGCAGTGAGCTCACAGAATTGAGTTAAACTTGAAAAATACCAGGAAAACAGGGGAAATAAGAAAACATAGGAAAAATGGATTGAGTAGGACTCAAGAGACAGTATGTGATTGTAGGAAAGATGCTTAAGATTGCTATTACTCAGTTTCCTTATTTGTAAAATGGTTCCTTCTAGCTGTATAAGTCTCTAGTCCCAGCTTTAGCTTTTGTTCATTCATTTCTTCAACTATGTTCAAGTAAGTGTGTAGCAGTGGATAGCGTGTTGGACTTAAGAATTAGAAAGACCAGTCTTTGCCACTTATTAACAGAGAATATGTCCCTGGAGAAGGTGCTTAATTTTTCAAGCTTCTGGCAAATCTTGAAGACTGTAAGGTTACTTATAGATTGATCAGGTAGAGGAAATTCCCATATCCATGAAACCCTCTATTTTTGATATAATGAGACATGAGCAAGGGACAGTGCTAGGTGCTGGGGACAAAAACACCCCTAAATGACACAGTCTCTGTCCTTATGAAGCTTCCATTCTTCTAAAGTGAGGAGGCAGATAGTAGGGTGGCTGTTGTCCTTTGTTCTTGAAGACTACTAAAATAACATCACTATGCTAGAGTCGACTTACAGGGTGTGTCCTACTGTGGCTGATCCGATCATTAAAAGCTGAGAATACTCTACCACAGGTGGGAAGATCTGGGATGGATTCTCTAAATTTGCACATCTCACATTTCTTTTAAGCTACTTCATTTCTGTTTTACACCATGCTGGATGGTCCTTTGCCAGCATCCCCCATGTCAGGAAATCAATTCCAGTGTCCTTCAGAGAGACCTTGAAAATGTCCTTGTAGGGCAGCTAGATGGCATAGTGGATACAGTGCAGGCCCTGAAGTCAGGAGGAACTGAGTTCAAATCCGACCTCAGACAACTTAATACTTTTTAGCTGTGTGACCCTGGACAAATAACTCAACACTAATTGCCTCAGCAAAAAAAAAAAAAAAGTCCTTGTATTCTTTCTTCTGACCTTCATGCTTTTGCTTTGTGTGAGTTCTCCATAAAACAGTCTCTATATACTCCATAAAATAGACTATAAAAGACTATTTGACAGAGGCAGATAAGAAACATGTACACAGAGGAATATAAAGTAGGGTGTGATAGGGCAAAGGAGACATAGAAAAATCTTGGAAAGTAAGAGATACTTTTAGCAAGAGATGAGGGAAGGCTTCATTGAAAGAAAAACATTTGAGCTAGATCTTGAAGTTAGTAAGAATTCTGAATTTCCTTACCTAGGTAAGGAAAGACTGCATTCTAGTGGAGTGTTAGTCTATGCTGATGCCAGAGGTGGGGAATGATATGTGAAGTTTGGGGTACATATAGAGCCAAGAGTAGGGGAGCACTTAAAATAAGGCTGAAAAGATTTAATTAGAGCCAGATAGTGAAAGTCCTTAAATACCAGGTTGAGGAGCTCCTATTATCTTGACAACAATGGGAAGTCACTGAAAGATTTTGAGCAGGGTGGATAACATGGTCAGATCTATGCCTCAAGAGGATGATCTACTAAGATGTGCAAAGTACTGGGAAGAAAACACTTACATGAAGTTGGGCAACACCAAAAAAATAATGTAATATGCTACATATTAGAAATTTAGATATGGGGTATAGATTCAGCTCATAAGGCACCACTAGTGACTTTGGAGGGAGCAATTTCAGTAAAACTGTAGAATCGGAAACAAGATGACAGGGTACTGAGAAGGGAAAGGCAAGAAAGGAAGCCAAGACAAGGAGCTCAGACAACTTTGTTTAAAGGTTTGGCTCTGAAAGAGGAAAAAAAGAGCTATAGGATAATTACATGAGGGGACAGCAGGGACAAGTAAAGGCTTTATCTTTTTTCTTTCTTTTTAAAGGATGAGAGAAATTAGGGCATGTTTGTAGGCAGCAGGGAAGGACCCAGTAGATAAGTGATTTAAGACTGAAAAAGAAGGAATAAAATAGAGGGCAGACTCCCAGAGGAGATGAAAGGGTATGTGATCAAGGGCCAGAGTAGAAGGGTTGGCCTGGACAAGAAGAGTTATCTATTACTCAGAGACAGAAGCAAAGGCTGAGAGAATGGGGGAATGATGGAGAGGTGTGGAATAGAGCAGAGGAAGGAGCTTAAGGAGAGGTTTTTTTTAAAAAAAAATTTCCCAATAAATTGGGAGAGAGGTCTTTTGCTGAAGAGATGAGCTTTGGTGATTTGGAAAACTTTAGATGAGCTTTGGTGATTTGGAAAACTTTAGATGAGAAGAGCAACTCTGGATCATTCTTCTATAATCTTTCAATCTGCCTTGAAAAGTTTTTCTGCCTCTGTAAAATGAGGCAACTGGACTAGACCAACATTTTCCAACTTGAACTCTTATTTCAAAGCCAGTAAACAGCAAAAAAAATTTGCCATTGGCTCCATGAGGTTTTCCCTATGAAATGGGAGCTGAGGAGGAGGAAAGGGAGGAAATGGAATAATGGGTGTGTGTATGGGGAGTGTTGTTAAAGCCTATTATCTCAAGAAATAGTAAAAGCAAAAAAAAAAAAAAAAAAGTCTGAAAATTCTATACATAATTGCCCAAAGTTTAGGCCACAAGGAAGAAAAACCATAGTTCCCAATGAAATGAGGCAAAATTGTTCTAAAAGGTAACCCTGAGACTCAATCAGATGCCACCTAGACTGTTTGGAATGGATATAGATTTTTAAAAAGAAGCATGATGCATAAAAGAGAGAGTAGAGTATAATAATGTATTAAAGAATGACCTTAGGAGGAAAACTAGAGGCCAAGAGGGAAACCTGAAGAATATTTGGGTAAAGGTTCAAAGGGAGAATGAAACAGAAGAGATTTTGGAGAATATTACAGATTGCATGGACTAAAAGAGGAAATTGCTGAATTTATGAAGCAGCACAAATTTGGCATAGTGGTATGCTTTAGGGCAGGGGAAAATGACCATTTTCTTTTAGATTTCTCTGATGAAGAAGAGCAAATCTAGTTGTAATTTGACAGTCAGTCAGTCAATAAACATTTGTTTATCGTGTGCCAAATGTTAGGGATACAGGAAGCAAAAACAATGCCTGCTCTCAAGGAATTTACAATCAAATGGGGAGACAACAAGCAAACAAATATGCACAAACAAGCTATAAGCTATATAAATATAAAATTATATTTACTATAGATATATTATAATTACATATTACAATATATGTTATATCAAATTATATGATATAAAATATAAACCATGTAACTAGGAAATAAATGTCAGAAGGAAGACAGAATTAAGAAGGGTTGGGAAAGACTTCTTGTAGAAGCTGGGATTTTAGTTGGGACTTAAAAGAAGCCAGAGAAATGAGGAGGTAGAGATGAGGACAGACACTGTTCCAGGCATTGAAGGCTCAAGTTAAGAGAGTATTTTGTTTATGGACAGCCAGGAAGTCAGAATTCCTAGAAAAAAGACAACCTGTTGGGGAGTAAGATGCAAGATGCTTGGAAAGGAGGGAGCTAGGTTATAAAGGGCTTTGAATGCCAACTAGAGGATTTTGTATGTAATTCTACAGATCCCAGATTTTAGGAAAGCAGATTTTTAATGGTTCAGAGAAAGGACAATAGGATTCCTGGACTAAAATTGTACTGAGGAAGTCAGCTGCACAGAGATGGGAAACTTTCCAAAATGAAATTCTAAAGACAGAAGGGGAAATAATCCCAGTGAGGAGGAAAAATAGGTGTTGTCAGAAGTGACTGATGTGGATGCTCAGAGTACTCCCCAACCAGCTTACATTTTAAAAAGATAAGACATAGTCTTGTAAAAATAGTGTCAGAGCACTGGAGCACAGAATGAGCTCAGGATGTCAGGAAGAGCTAAGGACGATGGAAAGGACCTTTTCTAGTGAGGCTGGGCAAGAAAAGAAGATCAAAGAAAGGATAAGACCAATTTTTAGGGTTGATCAGATGATAATAACCAACCAAAGAAAGGAGACAGAGCTGCTCACCTCTTACTTTGCTTGTTTCTTTCTCTAAGGTGAATAATCTTTGCTTTGGAAGTGACAGAAAAAAATGACTAATGGGTAGTTGATGCTTATGATAAGTAAGAAGACAGTAAGAGGCCCTTCATTGTCCTTGATGATTGTCCAGCCACTGTCAGGGATGGTATTGCACGACTAGAGAAAGGTAAATGAGAATTTCAGTAAGGGGAAATGAAATGCAAACTACAGACCAGTGAATTTGACTCTATTAGTGTGACAATTCTAGAACTGAAGGGGTGGTTATCATGAATTAAAGGGATGGTTAATGAGCATATAGAAGAGGAAGAACCAAAATAGCTTTATCAATAATAGAAGATGGCAGAGTATGTGTATTTGCCTTTTTTGATAGGAATATTAAGTTGACAGGGCAGCTGGGTGGTGCCATAGTGCACAGAGCACTGAGCCTGGAGTCAGAAACACAAATCTTTCTGAATTCAAATTTGACCTTAGACACTCACTAGCTGTGTGATCCTGAGTAACTCACTTAACCCTGCTTATCCAAGTTTCCTCATCTGTAAAATGAGCTGAGAAGGAAATGGCAAACTTCTGTGTTTTGCCAAGAAAACCTTAAAAGAGGGCATGAAGGTTTGGGCAAGACTGAAAAAACCCAACAGCAATAATTTTCACTAGCTAGATTAAGGGAGTGGAATAGGTATAGTTTACTTGATTTTGGCAAAGGAATTGCTTGGAAATCTCATAAGATTATTGTGGGAAAAACAGTGAGCCTTAGACTGGATGATAATACAATTAAATGAGAGTTACTGATAGTCAAGACTAATTTGGTGATTTGGAGGAGTGTAGTAGAATACCCTAGAGATCTGCACTTGGCCCTGTGCTATTTAACATTTATGTCTATCACTTGGGGCAATTTTAAATTTCAAGTGACCCAAAATTGGGAGAGAAATGAACATATTGGATAATAGAGATAGGATTCCAACAGACCCTGACAGGTTAGAAAACTGATTGGTTAAACTAATGACATTTAATAGGAAACACGACAGTAGGTATATACCCCAGGGAGAGCAAAGACAGAAAGAGAGATTCTATATACATACATGCACAAAATCAGAGCAGCATTTTTTGTGGCAGCAAAGAACTGAAAGCAAAGTAGTATCATAAATCTAGAACTGGAAGAGATTCTAGTGGCTATGAAGGGCAATCCTCTCATTTTTTTGCTTCCTAGATACTTATTTTATTTAAAAAATTCTTATGTTCAAAATGATTGTACACTTATAGACTATATTGGATTTCTTGCTGTTTTGGGAAGAGGGGAAGGAAGGCAGGATAGAGAAAATTTTGATGCTTAAAACCTTACAAAAATGAATGTTGAAAACTATCTTTACGTGAATTTTAAAAAAATAAAATACTGTTAAGTGCAAAAAAAAAGAAAAGTAAATATTTTGCAACTGAAAAAACAATTTTTATATCTTTTCTTTTTTATATCACCTACATTTTCCACTATTTCCATTCTTACCACCCTCCCAGAAGGTCAACCTTTATAAAGCAGTTTAAAAGAAAAAATCAATCAAACTAACCAACATATTGAAAAATTCTGCCATTATATGATCTCTAGTCCACACTCCTCCACATCTGCAAAGAGAGAAATATCTTCTTATATTTCTTCTTTAGGACCAAACTTAAGTCAAAATTTCATAGTATTCAGGATCCTTTTGGTTATTGTTATTGAAAAAAACTGAGGACCACGGAAGTTTTATCCAAGGTCACATAGTTGGCAAAGGTGGAATTCTAACCCAAGTCCTTGACTCTAAAGTCAATACTTAAATGGAATATATAAACATAAGGAAATATTATTGTACTGGAAGAAACAAACAGGATGAAGATTTGGAGAGAAGCTTAGGAAGATGTATGAATTTAAGCAGAATGGGGAAGCGATATACTAAATGATTACAATACAAAATGGAAATAACAAAAAATGAAGTAGAATGTTGTATAATTAGAATGATTATCCTTGGCTCTAGAAAAGGAGTCGAGAAAATGTATCTCCCCTTTCTCTTTGAAGAGACAAGAAACTATGGATATAAAAAATAGATGATATTGTCACATTGTGATTGCTTCATTGGTTAGTTTTCCTGAATTATTTTTTTCTCCTTTTAAATCTTTGATACAAGGAAGGACTTGCTAGGCATGAGGAGGATAGATGAAACAAAGTGGCAGAAAAACAAAAGCAATAAAATTAAGATTACAAAAAGAAATTCAATAGAAATAAATTTCAGACCTTATATTTGGGTTCAAAAAAATCAATTTCATAAATAGAAAGTAATGGAGACAATTGGTGAGAGCAGTTTATCTGAAAAAAGATTTAAAAGTTAATCTAATTCAACTGTGCAATCATTTTCTTGGGTGCATTAAGAGAAATATAGTTTCCAGGAATAAGAAGGTGAGCAAATCCCTGAACTCTACTCTGGCTCAGCTGCCTTTCCAATATTGTGTTCACTTTTAGGTCCTATATTTTAGGAAGGACATTTATGAAACTTCTTGTGCCTCAGTGCCCTAATTTGTAAAACAGAGTTGTTATATTTTTTAAACTCAAAGCTTTGTTGCAATAAATAACAGCTATTACTATCTCTAAGATCCCTTCCAGCTCTGACATTCTATACTCTATTTATTAAAGTTCCCATAGTTCTACAATTCTATAATTCTGTAGATGTAAATACTACTGGGTAGTTGCAAACAACTACCAAATCTCTGCACTTCTAAAGGTTTTTGGAAATCTAAATATTTTGGGAATTGTAGTCTTCAAATCTCTATTTCACCCAAGGAAAAAAGTAAAGGGCATTCAATATCCTTAATGCTTGTACATTCATCCATACCCAGGGGACTCTGAAGGAGCATCCTCCTGTGATGGTGATGATATAGCTAAATATATGAATGTTAAAATTTGTTATTAGAATTGCACAGTTTGATAAACCTAGAGGTGACGGGGGTGGGGGGGGACAAAGCACACAACAGAATCTTGCCATTCTCAAAATCAAGATGGAAAGGAAAAAAAGCAAAATCTCTCATCTCACTCCCTTCATTGAAGAAATTGCAATGGAATGGAAGCAGACGAGCCAGCTGGAATGTGGGAGTGTGATTAAACAAATCCTCCCTCTCTCCTCCAACCTCCCCAGCTCTGCCTGCTTTTGTTTTCTCTTCCTTCTGAGAAACATATTGTTTGTTGCTGCCTTCCCTTCTCCCTCTCACTTCCCTCCCAAACCCCAGCAATGTCTCCATCTTTGACTCTTAGCCATTCACTCTATTGTCTCCCTTTTGGTCTCTGTATCACTGCTCCTTCCCCGCTCCCCTGCTTTCCCTCTCACTCTCCTGGGGACCAATACAAACCAATAGGCATTTATTAAGCAGGTACAAGACATGGTGTTAGACACACAGGCCACCTGGAATTGTGTTTCCTGCCATCTTCCCATTTATGCTCTATGCTCTAATACCTGACCTGTCTCTATCATTGCTCCCACCAGAGGTAGACTACTTTTACCTGTAAACCTCCCTGTTCTTAGAACCATTCCACCTTCTCCCATTTCTGTAGTCTCTACTGGTTATAAAACACAACAGTCTTGTGTAAAGTCGGCCCAGATAAACTAGATGATGCATGTATTATCAAAATCATTTTATTTTTACTTCAAAATTAGAATAATTTTCTAATTAGAAAATGGAGTTGATGAAAAGTGTGCATCAGGAGATGCATAATCAGGAAAAGTTAAAGCTGGTCTCTCACTCAACAGTTCTTAAACTTTTTTGGTCTTTGAGTCCTGTAACACTCTTGAAATTCTTAAGGAGTCCTTCAAAGAGCTTTTGTTTATGTAAGTAAATTGATATTTAGCATATTAAAATGAAAATAATTTAATATTGATATGAAAATAGTTTTGACCTTATGGATATCCTGACAGGGTCTTGGGGACCCCTAGGATCACACTTTGAGACCTGCTGTTCTAAATCAAGTTTCTCCTGACTCCAGGATTAGACCTTTTTATACTATGCCATGATTTATACAAAAGTCCCCTTTTCTTTTATAGAAACATTTCCTTGCCACCCTTTTCACTTTAATCTCAGCTGAAATTTTCCACAGTACCTCACAAAGCTTCTAACTCTCTCATCACCATTTTTAATGCAAATCATTTTGTTTCTGTTTGCACAACTGTAAAATGAGAAGTTGCAGTAGATGCACTGTAGGGGGTCCTACCAAAGTTTAAGCCAATGTTCCTATGTACTTAAAATAGAATTTGTTTTTTTTTTTTTTTTAAAGAGGTCTGTATATGTTTTATGCCTTTCTTAGATTGTAAACTCGTGGAGGACAAGGACCTTGTTTAAGCTAAGCTTTGTATCTTTCTCACCACTTAGCATGGAGCTCTGGATCTGGATAGGTGTTTCATCAACACTGACTAGATCTGAATGGAATTAAATGCTCAATGACCCAAAGTCTTGGATGGTGATAGACGTGCAAAAAGATCAGGCCTTCCTACAACAGCATTATTAGATTTTTACACTTGGAAGTGACTTTAAGAGATTAGATAGGTCAATTCTTTGATTTTATAGGTGGGGAAATTGAGGTCCAGAGAGTTTAGAGTGTCTTGCTCAAGATCACTCAACAAGTTAATATCAAAGTGGGAAGTGATAGTCAAGATTTTCCATTTCCAAATCCAGTTCCTCTGTGATGTCATACTACCTAAATTAATTCCAACCTTCTCAATTTCCACCATTACTCTTTGGTTCATACTATTATCAACCTACCACAATAGGGCCAGAGTGCACTGTTCTTATTAGGGAGGACATGGAAAGGGGTAGGGGAGGGGGAGGAAAAGGGAAAAGGGAAAAGGAAGAAAGGTACAAGAGGATGGAGGAGGGAGAAAGGGGAGGATGAAGGTGAGGAGGGGCCAGGAAGGGATGGGAAGAATTGAAGAAGAAAGAGATCAAGGAAAGGAAGGGAAGAAGAATGGTGAAAAGGGAAGTGAATGAAGAAATTGGGGAGGGAATAAAATGCAAAGAGTGCATATAATTTTCATGAGATGTTGGTGGGATGATATATTTAATCATTTAACAGCTTTAATCCCCATCAAGATTTTCTACAAAAGGATTTTACAGAATGTATATAATCTGGTTTAAATCAACCAGTCAAAAATGCATTGATTTGGTCTAGTCCCCAAAGGGCATGTCATTAGTCCCCAACCAAACTAGGGTGTAATAATAGAATGAGAAATTGCAGACTTATTGTGTACCTCTGGGAAAGCCTTCTCCCCTCTCTGCACACAGTAGGACCTAATACTCCAATTGGGGCCTCCTTTTCCCCTCTGTATAATGGGAATAAGACTAGATGATTCTTACAATCACAGCTCACATTTCTATATCAATTTAAGGTTTATAAAGTGCTTTCATTAACAGTATTATTATTACAATGAAGATCATCACCAAAGTCCCCTCCAGCTTTGACATTCTATGAGCCTCAAAATCTATCTCTCTCCCCTCACTCCCCATCCCAGGAGTGAGAGCCCAAGCCTAAGCCTCGTCTTCCTACCTCAGCTCTAGAAACAGATGCCAACTGGTGCCCTAGGGACTTCCTAGGGATGAGCTGGACAGAGAGCTGGCATATGCTGGTCAAGCTACCCAATTTAGCCTCAGTCGGCAAATATTTCCTGGAAACCTGAAGGAGCCAAGAAAGCAGCTTCTTGTCCCCAGAGTCCTATGAATAATAACTGATACAGCACTTTAAGCCTGTGAAAGTCTTTATGTACATTATCTCATTTTAGTTTTTACAATAATCCTGGCACTTTGAGTGCCTTTATCTCCATTTTATAGAAGCTCAAAGTAATTGGAGAATCCTAGGTTGGCACACAGTAGGCACTTAATAAATGCTTATTGACCAACTGGAATTGGAAAGAAACTTATAGTTCATTAAGTCTAACCCTCTCCTTTTACAGATGAGGAGACTGAGACCCAGAGAGAGGACCTGGCTTGCCCAAGGTCCCACAGGTGAGTAAGTAGCAGAGTCAGGATATGTGCCAAGGTTTACTGGCAATAAACCGTGTTCTGGTTTCCTTACCCCACACAGAAATCTGTGGTAACACTAGGAAATCTTCCTGACTCCAATTCTAGCACTCGATCCAGGATGCCATATTGCTTCAATTCAAAAAGGGACACACTGGCAAATACATTTGACCTTGATCCCCAAAAGGATCCCTCTATACTCGGCTCTGATGGATACCTGAGTGGTAGCTTAAGACAAGTCAAGACCCCTCTTCCTGCTGTTGTGTTAATAACTTAAGAATGCTCCTAGTAATAGTAATGATGATCACTTATATTTGTATGAAAGTACAGAGTCTGGAGGCAGCCTTCAACTATAAAATCAGGACTATAAACCCTCTGAAATCTCTTCCAATGCTAGTTCTAGATTTTCTATCTCTTCTGTAGTTACTCTTTGTTTTCAGATTTATGTATTTTTTCTCTTTCCTTATCCTATTAAATGCACATTGATTATTTGATCTTCTGGTTTTATTCCTCAAAATTTCCACGTGAGATAGATAGTCCAAGCATCCAAGTCCCATTTTAAAGATGAGGAAACTGAGGCACAGAGCAGTTAAATGACCCGCCTAATTCACTTGGCTGGTAAATAGCTAAGACATTCATAGCCAGTTCTTACAAATTTGTTGTTGAGTTGTTATTCAGCAGTGCCTGACTTTGAGACCCCATTCTGGGGTTTTCTTGGCAAAGATACTGGAGTAGCGTGCCATTTTCTTCTCCATGTCATTTTACAGATCAGGGAACTGAGGAAAATTAAATAGGGTTAAGTGACTTGGGCAGGGTCACTTAGCTAATATGAATCTGGAGGCCACATTTGAACTCAGGTTCTCCTGACTCCCGGCGCAACACTCTAGCCACTGTGCCACGTAGTTGCTTTTTTTTTAAAGTCAGAACTTGGAAAAACCTGTTTGGGAAGTGATCAATGAACTTGTGAGAACTGATGAGATCAGCAGGTCACCTTATGCAAATCTATCTACTCAATATACTATCTAGCCCACTTTATGCCATCTTTTCCATAGGAAAAAACATTAGAGACTCTTTTAATGTTTGGTGAAAGTCTACAACAGGCTATCTACAAGGGTAAGCATTTCCTGGATCTACGAAGTATATAGTAACCCTTTAAAAAACAGGAGATAAGGTTAGTCTAGCATGACCAGTTTTTGATAAGGTCACTGTGATTCTCTGTAAACACCACTTCCTTTCCTAAATATCTGTGAACACCCTCTTTATTTTAAAAGTAAATATTGTATATCTGAGGCATCTCTGCTACAAGTGATGTGAGAGACCAGTATATTTTTCACCATTTGATACAAATAAAAGATTGCAATTTTCCATTCCTCATCCATACAGAGGGATGGTTAAAGTTGCTTCTGTGGTTCCCACTGAGTTGTGAGCCAATTTTTCTTTGGTTATCATCCTAACCAGTCGCGAGATTAACAACATAGCTATGGAATAGTGTAGTTACTATGTCCACATAGGTCAAATGGTCCAGATGCAGAGATTGGATAAGGGACAAAGCTGGGTCTTTCATGAAGCTATTTTGATTTCAGGTAGGCATTTGGCATATAGGCTGCCAGTCTGGGGAGAGTAGCCAAGGAGGTGAGAATCATCCATATGGAAGGGGAGCCCTCATTGACATGGGCACATCTGGGGAAGGATTGAACAGGTGAAACATGAACTCGCTTTAACATCTATTTTTCCACTGCTCACTGCCAGCTTTGAACCACCAGCTATCTTTCTAACCATTTCTTCCAGCATTTGGGAGCTATAGTTTGGATACTTCATCATCTTCTCTTTTTGAAAGTCAAGATACTGGCCTTTCTCCAATATATTCTTGGAGTTTTTGCATTTCCTATAATCTTTCAAAGATTATTGACTAGTACTCAGTAATCACCTCTATCAATTCCTTTGATAACATAAGATGTATTTGTCTGGGTCATAGAATTTAGCATCAGGTTAAAATTCTCCCCTTACACTCTTACTAGATGTGTCTTCCTAAGCAAGTCATCTGACTTCTCTGTACCTCGGTTTCTATATTTGTGAAATGAAGGAGGTCAAACTTGGTTGGTACTGTGCTTGATCAGTGGATGTTTAACAACTGCTTCTCTAGGGGAAAATGTGCATCACACTTAATTATGTTTAATCTGCAATAGTAACACTTTCTCCATTATGTTCTTAAGTCTAGAGTCCCATTCAACAAGACAAGAAATCAAGCATTTGCAGATTTCTGGAGGTATAAATATTCACACTGAAAATTTAACAATCGGCTCTCATGAGTCGATATGAACTGGCTTCAGCACATTTCTGCATTTGATGGATTTTATAATCATTTCCAGCTCCAAATCCATGATTTTATGCTATTCCTGACCTGAAGTATATATCTCTTGTCTCAACTTTCACAAAAGATTAAATGCTTCAGCATGTGCCTCAGTTGATCAATGAAATCCTTCTCTACTCTTAGGGCACCATGTATCCCTAAGGTACATCCAACAATAGCATTAGTGTGCATGCATGTGTAGGAGAAACACCTGCCAAGCACCTGTGGGAGCAGCATTGCTCTGAATATCCAGCCAACACTTCATCCAACCAGCATCTTTTTAGTGCCTGCTGTGATGCAGATTTTCACTAATGCTAGGGCTACACTAGCCATGCTATATAGCCAGAGCATGTTGTATTACTCTGTGGTCACAGGGTTGTCCATGTTGGCATCTCTCGCAGGAAATTTCAGAAGCCACATAATGAGGGGCTTTTAGCATTTGTTAAACATTGCTTATAATTGTATAGCCTCATGAACTTGCATCAGGGATAAATAGGACCAAAGCTCCCATTCCAGGAGAAGGGGGTCAAAAAAACAGGATTTCTTTGGCTTGTTAAATCAGTCTGTAATGGCTCAACTGCCTGGCCTTCAAGTTGTCAGTCAGACAGGATTTATAAATCAACATTTTTTAAGTGCAAGTAAGGACTAACAAAGACAGAAACATGCTTCCTAGCTGGCTAAATTTGCCATGAAAGATGTTACCTAATAATGACAGTGTAAATTCTTGTGTCCAATTAGGAAATGAAATCCACAAATGAAACACCAAAACCTACCCTCTCTCCCCTCCCTTCCTTTTTCCCTCCCTCTTTGCCTCCTTCCCTTCCTTCCTTCCTTTCTTCCTTCCTCCCTCCCTTCCTTTCCTTCCTTTCCTTCTTTTCTTCCTTCCTTCCTTCCTTTTTTCCTTCCTTTTCTTTTTCCTCCACGTTCCTTCTTGCTTTCCTCCCTTATCTATCTCTATATCCACTTTCTCCCCCTTCCTTCCCTCCCACCTCCATATCAGCCTTCCCTTATTTCTTGTTTTCTTCAATTCCCCATTCCCTCCTCTTCTAATCAGAATGAATATGATATTGGCAAGGAAAATCCATGACTGAGATCAGACTGAGAAAAGGTGCTTGTACTCTGGGTATTGTGGCTGCCTTTTCATGACAGCTAAGTCCCCCCATGCATAACAAACACAGACACAGATTACACCCATAGGTTCACTCTCTGCTTCACAGGGCTGTTGTCAGGAAAGTGTTTTATAAACAGTAAGACACTATTAAAATGACAGTTATTAATGTTATCATCAAGATCATCATTAATATTAATAATAATAAGTTGGACACCACAGATTCCGATCTCAGAAGCAGTATGGTATCGTGGAAAGAGCCTTGGACCTAGAATGAAGAGACATAGTTCTAGCTTAGCTTTGACTCTCTTCCCATTCCTGAACCTCGATTTTCTTGTGGGAGGTTGGACTGGATGATCTCTTAAGGTTCTTCCAGGTATGACATTCTCCCCTTGTGAATCTATGCAACTCAACCCTGCTGGTTCACCTCTGTTCCAGTGAAAGGAGAAAAAAGTTTGTTCTGCAAATTTCTATTGTAAACAAGATTGATTCTAAGAGAGAGATCAAGGAAATTATGAGAACAAGGATCTGCTTAAACTGTTACGAGAAGAGGCTGTTTTCAAGGATCTCTGAAGTAGCCATTTATAATTGCGGAAGTGTTAAGTTTAAAATCATTCTTTTCTTTGTGCCCAACTTAGAAGCTCTTCTCAAGTGATTCTAGCTTGAGTTTCCATATGGACTGGAGAGTAAGAAAACAGCATATTTTTGAAAATCAGCCCATCATTTAGACTTTTCAGTAGTTGGGATTATTCTCGTGACTCATTACTCTGAATCTGTGAGGTCTGGAGGATAACTTTTCTCTGAAGTAGCTCTTGTTCTGCAGAAAAGGGCTAGCAACCTCATCACCACACAGGAAATAGTGACGGCCATACATTTGCTTTTCTGCTCCATAGAATATCCATAGTTCCTACCCACAATTCACTTTGTCAAATTCATACATTAAGTGCAGCATCATGCAAGGCCAACATGGTGGTGGTTCTTAGGGGATGGGAGTGAGGCAATATTTTATATAACACAATCCCTACCCTCATGGAGCTCATGGTAAGGAGATAAGATGATACATAAATAACAATAATAATAAAAAATGTAATTACCCAGAGTTTCCAAAGATCTCAAGCTGATTTTAAATACCATTATTTTCCTGGTGATATTATGTGTCTGAATATCATGTAATGTAATGTAACGACCGGACCTTCACAATGTAATCCTCAAAGAATTATATTTTCAACTAATTCAAAGGACAATGGGAATAATAACAATAACTCACATTTAGATAGTGCTTTGATATTTGCAAAATACTTTGCATACATCATTTCATTGACTGCCTCTGTGAAGCAGGTGCTATTATCATCTCCATTTTGTCATACATAGGAAGTAGATTTGGAACTGGAAGAGATTTTTAAATTATCTGATACATTCTCACCATTTACAAATTAGGAAGCTGAGGCCAGGAGAGAAAAATGACATAGCTAGTAAGTGTGTGAAGTGGGATTAAAATGAGGCCTTTCTGACTTTTAAAGTCCAATGCTTTATTTCTTACCTTATACTGCCTCCCAAAAGCTGTGTGGTGGAGGTCAACAGACTGTAGCAGAAAATTGCAAATGATGACTTTATGCATGGAAAATGGTGTAAGACACATCATCTAGAATGTTAAGGACTAGAAAAGGAGGAAGGACAGTTATATAGTGATAATAGATAGACAGCCTAAGTATTGCACTGATGTCTAGGAAATCGCAAATTAAAAAGTGGAAATTTTCCATCCTGATGATATTCCATCATCTGTAGAGGATTTGTGGAAAATATTTAGACAAAACTCACATAAGATGGGAATATAGAAGTGAAGGGATTTGTATCCATGGAAAGAAAAATCAAAGTAAAGAGATCCCAGATCCATGGAAGAAATACATGGTAAATGTATTAGAGAGGTAGAAGAAAAAAGTGGTACTTTCTGTGAAGGAGGCAGGATTATTTCAAGGTGAGAAAGGTCATTACTTGGGGAGAGAGATGCTTTAAGGATGCAGTGACATTGCACACACAAGGACTGTCAGAACTACTTGTGATTGTTTTGTGCTGGGGTAGATCCATGATTATAGAACACTTTGCACTTGATTGCCTGAAATACCTTTTTGGGCAAATTCCTTTCCTTTCCCAGGTTCCCTTAATTCTTCATCCTGTAAAATGAGAATACTGAACTAGATGAACTCTAAGATGGTCTCTAATCCTCTAGCTTTATTTTCCAGCCTTATTTTATAACTCATGCTCCCTGCACAAAGGTAAGCTGACTATCTCCCCTGCAAGTATACTCCCCTCTTTTTTCCAAAGTCCAATTAATTTGTCCTCTCTTTCATCATTCTTTTTCTCACCATCCCAACTGTCACCCAGATTGAGAGTGATCTTTCCTTTCCCAAATTTTCCTAGATTACTCTGTATTTCTCATTTCCTAGAGTCTTCTATATTTCACATTTCCCCATGTATCATGCTTATTTGCACACATATGACATATTAGACTGTAAAGTCCTTGAGGGAAGGGACCATGTTATTTGGGTAATTTGATTGTCTTTGGATCCCTGGAAGTGGACCTGACACATAGTTATTCAGTCAGTCAATCAATAATCATTTATTAAGCATCTACTAAATATTCAAGGCATTGTTAGGTGCTGGATATATAAATACAAAAAAAGTATCCATTACTACTCTCTTTATATGTAATTATATAGATTGTGTGTGTGAATATGTTATATGTATGTACACACACACACATATATATATATTCAGAAAAATAAAAAACAAAACCAAAAAAGTTCAGTATATGAGAGGGAGGAAGTACATTAGCACTGAATGCAGGGGAGGAGGAATTAGGAAAAATTTCATTAAGAAGGTAGTGTTTGATTTGCATCTAAAAGAAAGAGAGATTCTACCAAAGAAGGGAAGGAGAAAGTGTAATCCAGGCATGGATCTGGCCAGTGCAAAGACAGGGAGATAGGAGGTAGGGTGCTGTTTGAACAGAGAAGATGATTTGGCTAAAGTTCAGGGAATAAATGTGTGATAAGTTCAGAAGGGCCAGATTGTAATGGATTTAAAGGGTTTTAAAAGCTAAACAGAAGAGATGATATTTAAACCTAGAGGCAATAGGGAGGCCCGGGAGTTTATTGAATGGAGAAGTGACATGGTTAGATTTGTGCTTATGTAAGCATTCAATCAATACTTATTGTATTGCTGGGTCTGTATCCTAAGGAAATCATAAGGGAGGGAAAAGGACACACATGTGCAAAATGTTTATTGCAGATCTTGTTGTAGTGACAAAGAATTGGACAATAAATAGATGCTCATCAATTGGGGAATGAGTGAATAAGTTGTGGTATGCCAAGGTAATGGAATATTGCTCTATAAAAAAAATGATGAACAAGATTTACATGAATTGATGCTGAGCGACATAAGCAGAACCAGGAATACATTGTACACAGTTGCAGCAAGATTGTGCAGTGATCAACTATGAAAGATTAGGTTCTTCTCAATGATTTAGTGATCCAAGCCAATCCCAATAAACTTTGGATATAAGCCATATGCATCCAGAGAGAGAACTATGGGGATTGAATATAAATCAGCAATGCTATGTTCAATTCTTTTTTCTGTTTTTTTTTCCTCTCTCATGGTTTTTCCTTTTTGTTCTGATTTTTCTCTCCCAACATGATTGATAAAGAAGTGGCTATGAAAACATTGATATACATATATAACCAGAAAAAAATAAAACAATAAAAAAATTTTAAAAATACTTATTGTATTGATTTGATCTTCATTTTTGTATTCTCCAGGACCTTAAATACAGTAGTTATTTAGCAAATGTCTGTTGCAATGAATTCTTTGAATTTACTTCTCTTGACTCTGCTCACTTTGTCACTCATTCTGTATTGACCTTAGCCTCAGAATTAGTAGTTGTGCTATTGAAAAATTTGGCAAAAATGTTAAAATAAAAAAAAAAAACCCAGAATCTTGAATGCTACTTGATTAAACTCAATGAGCTTGACACTGAGGTGACCCTTTCTGTTCACCTCTTATATACAACCAATTAATGAGTCTTCTTGATTCCAACTAAATGTCTCTTGAATATATTTTGATACATTAGAAAGAGCAATGGATTTGGAAGCAGAAATTAAAAAAAAATAGGATCCCAGAATCTCAGAATTAGACAGACTTCCAAGACTATCTATTCCTATCCCTAGAGACAGGAATCCCACCCATGTTATCACTGACCAACAGTTCTCTAGCCTCTTTGGAAGTAGCCTTTCACTCTTAAATAATTTATATAGTAAGGTTTTTCTTTTTATTGAACTAAAATGTGCCCCCCCACCCCAAGATGAGCCAATCCCTTCTTCTATGAAGACAGTGATCAGATTCACTCCAATTTGTCTTTTCTTCATATTAACATCCCCAGATCCACATGCTCCTTCTATGGCCTCAAACTATCCCCTGAATACACTGTAGCTTCTCAATGTTACTTTTTAAAAATATAGTCCCCCACTAATACATTGCTGGTGGAGTTGTGAAAGAATCCAGCCACTCTGGAGAGCAATCTGGAATTATGCCCAAAAAGTTATCAAACTGTGCATACCCTTTGACCCAGCAGCGCTACTACTGGGATTATATCCCAAAGAAATACTAAAGAGCGGAAAGAGACATATATGTGCCAAAATGTTTGTGGCAGCTATTTTTGTTGTAGCTAGAAACTGGAAGATGAATGGATGTCCATCAGTTGGAGAATGGTTGGGTAAATTGTGGTATATGAAGATTATGGAATATTATTGCTCGGTAAGAAATGACCAGCAGGAGGAATACAGAGAGGCCTGGAGAGACTTAAATCAACTGATGCTGAGTGAAATGAGCAGAACCAGAAGATCACTGTACACTTCAACAACAATACTGTATGAGGATGTATTCTGATGGAAGTGGAAATCTTCAACATAAAGAAGATCCAACTCACTTCCAGTTGATCAATGATGGACAGAGGTAGCTGCACCCAGAGAAGAAACACTGGGAAGTGAATGTAAATTGTTAGCACTAATATCTGTCTGCCCAGGTTGCATGTACCTTCGGATTCTAATGTTTATTGTGCAACAAGAAAATGATATTCGCACACATGTATTGTACCTAGACTATATTGTAACACATGTAAAATGTAAGGTATTGCCTGTCGTCGGGGGGAGGGAATAGAGGGAGGGGGGGTAAATTGGAAAAATGAATACAAGGGATAATATTATAATATATATATATATAATAATAAAAAAAATATATATATAGTCCCACAGCTAAGCTCCAGCT
This sequence comes from Sminthopsis crassicaudata, assembly GCF_048593235.1. NCBI lineage: Eukaryota > Metazoa > Chordata > Mammalia > Dasyuromorphia > Dasyuridae > Sminthopsis > Sminthopsis crassicaudata. Next base: position 671,824,079 of record NC_133617.1, read on the forward strand.
ATGCCTGACCAAAGTATAGAACAGCAGGACAGTTACTGTCTTTGATCTGGAATCCTAGTCATAAAGTAGCTCAAGAACATCGTGGCTCTTTCATTCTTTATTTTTTCTCTCCTCCTTCCCCCTCCCTCTTTCTCCTCCTTCCTCCTTCCCTCCCTTTCTCCCTCATTCCCTCCATTTTCCCCTCTTTCCCTCTCTCCCTCTTTCCCTCCTTTTATCCCTCCTTCTCTCTCTCCCTTCCTCTTTCCTTCCTTCCTGCCTGCCTTCCTTTCCTATGAAGTATGATTTAGTTGAATCTCCCCCATCTTATACTTGTACACTTAATTTTTTAAAAATCCAAGTACAGATTTGGGTCAGATGATAATAGTCAGCATTTACATAGTGCTTTAGGGTTCGCAGAATGTTTTACAAATATTATCTCATTGGATTCTCATGGCAGCCCTGTAAAGTAGGTACCCTTATTGTTCCCATTTTGAGGTA
>NC_133617.1:671829555-671892055 GCF_048593235.1 Sminthopsis crassicaudata
TCCTAGGGACCTCTGCTTATATGGAGGGGCCTGGTTAGCTGGGGGTGCTCTTCAAAGAGCCCAGGTGAGCAGGGCCAGGTTGCTGGGGTGTGAGGGGCAGGGAAGGAGGCTTGCCTGAAGGGGTAAGGAGAGGAGGGAATACAGAAGATCTCTAGGCTGTCCCATACGAAGTAGAGACAAAATAAAGGGCAGCCAGAGTACAGAGAGGGGAATGATGGGGACCAAGGAAATGTATGGAGGGTCTAAAAGAGAACCTTCTGTGCCCCTCCCCTAAATGGACAGCTCTGGAGAAGAAGTGAGAAGGAACCCAGTGAGAGGAGAAAATGAAGGGACCCAGTGGTATCCATGGATTCACAGTAAATCATGGTAAATCCACAGTAAACCTTGGATTAGGCCTGCCCTTATGAGGCATCAGGATGATTTCAGTTTAAATTCAGGCTGTGTGATCTTGTGCAAATCCTTGGAGCTTTCTGGACCTTAGTTTATTGATCTATAAAATGGATAACTGTCTACCTCACAGAGCTCCTTAAAAATGGGAGCTCTCATCATCTGCATAGGAACAGATCTGGTGAAATATTGGATGAGGATGAACTGGAGGATCCTTCAGGTGATCCCCAAAGACTTCCTCTCACTCCAATTCTTGTCTCTTACTCCCAGCCTCTCCTTTCCCTGCACAAGATCTCACCCCCACCTTTGAAGTTGAAGTGATGGAAGCCTTGCTATGTTATGCAAGTTCCCAAGCTCTGGGCCTAGGAAGCTCTTTTCCACTTCCATCCTCCCCTTCCTCACACGGTTAGTTTATTGTCAATGTCTACACTGTCTACTACAATATCTATACTAGCTCCATCCTTCCTATGGATGTGTGACCCAGCCTGAAATCCTGAGTCTGAATCTAGGAAGCCAGAAAGGAGGAAACCCAGGAGTATCAGGGGAGGTCTAAAACAAAGATCACTGGGTCTGAGGAAAATACTTTCCAGCTTTTCCTTGCTTCTGATGCTTTCCTCCCTAGATGATTATAGAATTCAGAGCTGGAAGGTATTCTAATTCAACCCATTTATTTTACAGATGAGGATAACTGAGTCCCAGAGAGGTTTGTGGATGCTGGGCAAAGCCATGAATGGCACAAGAAGTCGAAAACATGTGGAGGGCCTTTAACTTCAGTCTCCCTGGATTCAGTATCAATAGAACGAGAATCTGGCTGAGAAGAATATGAAAGAAGAAAGAGAAAAACGAATGAAAAAAAGGAGAAAAAGAAGGGAAAGGAGAAGAGATGAAGGAGGAAAGGATTGAGGATGAAAAGGATAAAGCAGCCCTAGCTCCATCTCTGTGCTTGCTTCAACTGTTCCTTTCTAAGTAAGGCTAATTCAGAAAATATGTTACACTTGTGACAGTGACTGCTTGCAGGTTTTTATGGCGCTGGGATGTTTAGCATGGCGAGGTTGTGCTGGCAATTTTATCTTCCTTGATAAATCCAAGGGAATGAGCAGCCACGTGCAGCAGCTGCTGAAGGTGTGTGTGTGTCAGAGAAGAGAGGTAGTCATCATGTGTGCGTGTGTGTGTGTGAGTGTGTGTGTGTGTGTGTGTGTGTAAGAGAAAGAGAAAAAGAGAGGGAGAGAAAGAGAGGAGAGACAAAGAAAGATAGAAACAGAGGCAGAGAAAGAAAGGGAAATAGAGAGAGAGAAGAGAGAAACATTGAAAGGAAAGAGGTGTGATTGTGTGCTAGCTGAGTAAGACTCATTTGTGTGTGTTTGGTGTGAGTTTCTATGAATATGGGTCCTGTGGATATGAAAAAGAGAGCCCCCCCATGTAACTAAGTCTCTGTGCTAGGGTGTGTGAACATGGAGATGGTGGTTAGTGATGGGAGCGCTCTGCCTGAGTCAGAAGGTGCGATGGAGGCTGCTTTGGTTTTTCAATCTGGTCTAAGTCCCTTTTTGGAGCCCCAATTTCTAGAAAATGAAGGTACTTGTGCTGCCTTCCTCACAGGGCACAAAGTGCCGTAGCAATGGGAGAGGTTCGGAGGCTCACAGGAGAGTCTGGACCAAGATCCACATTGGTATGCGTGTGTGTGTCTGAGACTAACTGTACAGAACTACCCGGGGTCTTACTCGTTGGGGCCCAGGGTGATTGAGTTTAAATATCCAGGATGGCTTCTAATTCCAAATTTAAAGCAGAAAACACTAGAATCAGTGGGGAGGTCTTTGGGGGAGGAGGAGGGAAGAAGGGAATGATGCTAGAGAAGAAGAAACTCTACAACACAACCTGAGCTTTGCTGCTTTCTGTCCCCTTCTGCTCTCCTCAACCCCCCCAATTCCCCTGCCCCCGTCATTGCTCTCCTTTACTTCTATCTGCTCCCCCTAATTCTCAACAGATGCATAAATTCATAAATGTCAATAGAACAATTTATTTTCCTCTCTGCCCTGGGCTAGATGAATTATTCTTCAGCTAACACTAAAAATAAACCCCTCATTTCCCAACAGCCAGACACCTTTAAGTGGGTAATTTTTAAAGGGCTCCAGCACTTAGTGAGCCCAGATCCCATAGGCAAATAGAAGCTTCTGGTTACATGCAGTTCTGGAGACAGAAGGTGAAACAGTAAAAGGGTAAGTTTCCCTCAGCCTTTGAAAGAAGCCTGCATGAGACCCTCAGGTTTTGAGACCCTCTTTAGAGCCCTTCCCCCTTCCCATTGCCTTCCATGAGCAGCCTGATCTCCCAGAGTGTTGAGAGTCCAGCAGGGACTCTCCATACCTTGCCACACACCTTCAGCCCACAATCATGGAATTAGCATCTTGTGTAGAGATATTTCTGGGCTGAAAATCAGGAGACCTAGGATTTAGGTGGAGCTCTGCCCCTAACTTGATCCTGGCAAGTTCTTTGTGCTCTCTGGGACTCAGTTATTGATCTATTAAATGGGAGGAATTATCCCTAAGGTCCATCTCAGCTTAAAATCCTGTGATCTTATTATCTAATAAACTGACTAACAATAAGACATAAATGAAAATAATAGGTCCTGGGGGATTTGCATTTTTAAGAGAATAATGCCTGGAATGAAGCCGTAAGGTTGGATTATCAGGCATTTTGAGTAGCAGAGGAGCCGTCTGGAGTCAGGAAGTCCTTCAATCACACTGCAGTAGATGGCCTTCTCCCTACGCCCACCTGCTGTGCATTTCTTGAAAACCAGTTAGATATCTGAGGATGCTTCTCATAGCAACCCTATGAGGTACGCAGTATGACTGTCTCCATTTTAAGATGAAAAGACTGAGGTTCGGAAAAATAAGTGACTTATTCTGGGTTGAAAAACAAAACCAAAAATAACCCAGTTGTTTGATGTCAGAGCCATATCTTGCTAGCTTTTCTGTCTCAAGACCTGGCTGCTGAAAGTGACCACAGCTCAGTGTAGCAAGTCCTAACTCCTCCTTCTCCCCATTTTTCTCCTCCATCTCTCATCTAGGAAGCTCAGGGTTCCTCAGGGGTTGGTACTGATAGCCAGAGCTGAGGAGGAAGAGGAGGAGGAGAGGATGAGTGCCAGAGGAAGTGATAGACCCAGATAGATAAGGGAGAGGAAGCTAGGAAGAAATCCTGGGAAGAATAAAACAGCAAAGATTTAGAAAAACACTTTTTTCTAGGCCTCTTGGTATTGATGGAGACAAGGGGAGACTCCAGCTGCAGAGATTTTTGTCCCTCGGTGTTCCTCCCATTACTTCCATCATTTCCATTAGCCCAGGCCTGGACTAATAATAGCCTCCTAATGGATTTTCTAGTCTGTGTTCTCTACCATTCAAACCTTCCTTCATATAAATGCACGAGTGATTTTTCTCATGCCCAGATCTAGTCATGTAATTTTTCTGCTCAAAAATCTTCATTGGGTTCTTCCCTGTTTTCTCAATAAAGGTCAAACATCTCAGCCTTGTATTCAAGGCACTTCAGAATCTGGCTTTTTTTCTAAATTATTTTTCTCTCTGTTCCCTAATTCATACTCTGAACCTCAAATCTGAGTGGACAACTTGTTTCCTGAACTTCTCTGTATTTTTCTACCTTTGCTGACCAAAAGCTATATCCCCTCAGTCATGTTTTCCCACTCCTTCACTATTTCTGTCTATTGAAACCTTCTCATTCTTTAAGGTACAGGTACCACTTCCTTCCTCAAAGCCTTCTTTGAATCTCTCCACTTGAAAATGTTCCTCTTTCTTCGCCTCCCTCTCCCTCCTTTATTTCCTGATTAAAATTTTGTCTTGTATTCCAGATGTGGATGTGTCCATGTATTAAACCTTTATTAGACCACAGGGCTGTAGAATGAAAAGATCACTAAATCAGATTAGATAAATTCATTTACCTAATTTAGTTATACTAGATTTAAAGCTAAAAAGGGCCTTAGAGGCCATCATCTCTGACTTCCTTATTTTACAGATGAATAAACAGAGGTTGAGGAGGTTTAATGACTTGCCCAGTGGCATAAAGATAAGAAATATCTAGAGGCAAAATATGAATACAGGTCTTTGTAACTCCAAGTCCAATGCCCTATCAAATAAAATACTGCTGTATTCTCCTTCCAGCTGAACACTGGGCCTTGCATGTAGTAGATCCTCTGTGAATCCTGGGTTAAATTGGGGTGGCTAAAACCATAGGCTAAGTTTCACTCAATTGATCTCAACAAATAATGACTGAGGACCTACTATGTACACACAAGTGCAGGGGGCCAAGAGAGGGGATTGAAGACATGGCCACTAATCCTAAAAGTGGGCCTCCTTTAAACCTTTTATTAAGTAAAAATCCACGATTACTAGCAAATACAGTAGAGAGAGGGGGGAGGGGAGAATAACTAGAGTCAGATCCTGGGGCTTCGGATTCAAGATCTACCATTGGCATTGTGGATGTAAGGCATATTCTGATACTACTCTGAATTCCTCATCTGTACAGTGATAGAGGTGGATTAGTGATCTATAAAGTGCCTACCAGCTCCAAATCTGTAAGCTGTCTACCATCCTAAGCTAGAACCTAATGCTAGAGACATGTAATGATGGCTAAAGAGAGGGAAGAAGAGAAGAAAAAAAGAGAAGTGGGCAGTTTTGGCTTTCTGGGCAGGCAGCCCTAAATGTACTCACCAATACACCATAGGAGCCAGGGAATTAGGGCCCTTATTCCTTGGGTCACAGATTTCAAGGTGGAATAGAACTCAGAGGTCAGTTAGCTCAATGTCCTCACTTTATACGGAAAGAAAGCAAGACATAGAGTGTTAAGGTCACACAGGTAGTGTGACCAGAGTCAAGATTTGAATACAGGTCCTTCTACTTTAGCTTCAATACTCTCTCCTATACTATTCAGTGATTTCATTCTGCCCACCCTCCTCCATTAAGTCAAGGTCCATCAGTGATGACAAGATGCACTTCTTCCCTCACTGATGTCTGTAAGGGAAAGCCAGGTGGTACAGTGGATGGAGCCCTTAGCCTGGAGTCAAGAAACCAGACATTTAGTAGCTGTTGGGACTCTGGACAAGAAACAGCTTCAGTTGCAAAAAGGGAATAATAAAAATACCTCTCTCCCAGAGTTGTTGTGAGAATCAAATGTAGAAAATATATATAACTTAGCACACAGTACTTGGTACACCATAGGTGCTTAATAAATACATATTTCCTTCCTTTTGAAATCTTCTTCTTCTGTTTTTCCCTAATCTTCAAGGCTCAACTAAAGTGCTCCCTTCTGGTGAAGCTTTCCTTGATTTTCCATCTGAAAGAGATCTCTCTCTCTTCCAATTTTCCCAGACCAATTTGTCTGTGTTTTTCCTTTGTCCTCCTCACTTCATATTCTTTCTCATTATACTTATCTGCGTATACTTCAATCCCTTATTAGACTGTCAGCTCCCTGAGAGTATGGTCTGTGTCTTGTCTTTTTTCATCTCTCTCTCCCCAGCACCCAGAGCACATTAAGCCCTTAATAGACAGTTTGCTGAATTGAATTCAATTGACTTCAGGATGTTCTCAGGAAATGAGAACTAACTGTCACGATAGAAAGCCCAAGGTAAATCGCTCAAAGCATATCTCACTGCATTATGAGCAGAATAGAAATGATTTGGATTAACTGCTGTGATCCCCACCAGATGAAAAACAAAATGCTTCAGTGATGTCACCCTGAGGGAACCCAGCTTAATTTCCTCAGGGATCTAAGCAGACGCTAGATTCTCTAACCTGATCAAGCCCTAGCTTGGTGCAGACAGCAGTGGATATTTGGTCTTAGAATCAGAAGAGCTGGGTTCAAATCCTGTCACTACCACTAAATGCCTGCATGCCCTTAAGTCTTAGACAGCATCTAAAATCCCTTCTTATTCCAAAGTCTATGATTATAATCTTATGATTTAAAGCTCTGACCAATGCCGAGTTAAAAGCACTAATTGTACTCCCTAAACTTTCTGCCACCACTGGCTCCTTCGAGCTCTGAAATCTGTTTACATCTCAATACTCCTTCTGTCCTTCCACAAACTGGAGCCCTGTAAACTTTAAAATAGATTCAGTACTGGATAGAGCACCGGCCCTGAGTTCAGGAGGATCTGAGTTCAAATCCAGCCTGAAGACACTCAACACTTTCTGGTTGTGTGATCCTGGGCAAATCACTGAACTCCAGTTGCCTCAGAAAAAATAAATTAATAAAACAAAATAGATTCCGCATTGGATAAACACTTAGTAAGCACTTACTGAGTAGCAGAGCCCAGTGTGGAAGGCTTGAAAATTTGTAGGGAATATTTTCTGCTTTTATAGAGTTCACAGTGAGGTATAAAAGGTAAGACTCAGACCCAAATATCTAATATTATAGAAGTGCTTTGGAGAGATACTAACCAAATGCTTTGCGAATTCCAAAGAGGGAAATGGTTGTAACAAACAGGATGGCCAAGGAAGGCTTCCTGGAGGAAGTGGCATTTGAATTGGACAGGGCAGAGAAGGCCATTCTAGAGTGAGAAGTATGAGCAAATAATGGATGTTTAAAAGGGATTGGAAGGAGGAGAGACTTTAGACAGGGAGACCCAGAAGCAGACTATTGCAACAATCCAGGAGGAGAAAAGGGGACATAATCCAGAGATATCATGAGGTGAAACTGGCAGTTTGACTGAAGTGTACATATATGGGGGTGGGGAAGAAACACCTGTATTGTAAATGAAAAGTGTAAGAAATTTCAGTGCTCAAAAAAAATCATATTGGAGCAGCGAAGTAGTAAAGTGGATAGAGCATCAGCCCTAGAATCAGGGGGAACTGAATTCAAATCCAGTCTCAGACACTTACTGTGCAACAAGGAGAAGTCACTTAACCACTATTGCCATATAAGAAAGCTGGACTTCAGCTTCAGCTTCTCCACGGAAGCTTGTGAGGAACTGCGGACTGGTCATTGAAGCCTCATGTTGTAATTAAGAGCCTCCCTCTAGCTGCAAGCTTCTTTCTTGTCTTCCCAATTGGAAAGGCATTTTAACTTCCCATCCATACGCCATTGTATTCCAGCTGTTCCCCATGCACATCCCACCTCCCTTCTCCAAGGCTCTGTACACATGGTTCCTGTATCTGCATGCTATTTTCTCTTAGAATCTCCAGCTCAGGTGCTGTGGCTGAGAATCTGAAATTTCTGAGTATCTGATTTGTACATCAGGTCTTCCCTGGTCTCTCTGGCCTTTAGCACCCCTTTGTCTCTCCTCAAATTATTTTCCTAGACTGATTGTCTATTTTATTTTTACTCACTAGAGTATCTGTGGTGTTCCCTTTGGGAAAATGTAAGCTTCTGGAAGGTAGGGACCATTTACCTTTTTTTGGCTTTTGTATGGCAAATGATCATAGGATCATCACTTTTAAAGCTGCAAGGGACCTTAGAAGACATTCAAGGCAGCTCTTCATTTTCCAGATGAGGAAATTGGGACCTGGAGTTAAGTGACTTGCTCAGTGCCTTGTAACATGGTAGGTGATTAGTAAATGTTTGTTGAATTGACTTGAAATCGAATTACTGTCTTCGTCTGCTGGTTTAATGATAGGTTTATAATCAGCAATGAACTACCTGATTTCATTAGCGTGGTGAGCTCTCCACGCCTTAGGAGCGATGGCTTTCATCAGTTCATGGGATCATGAAATTAGAACGGAAGCTCAGTACCCATCATTGTACAGATGAGGGGACTGAGAGGGAAGTGACCTGTGCCTGAAGCCACTCCTGGAGCACCTAGCAAAGGAGGGATTCATACACCCCCAACTCCAACTCCAGTTTCTGAGACCATGGGGGCTTAAGCCTTGTGTGGTAGCTTAGAAAAACAAAGACCCATTCACCAGCCTTTGGGGAGGGGGCTGGGGGCTGAGTCTCTCTGCACTTTACTAGGCTTCAGCATACTTGCTTTGGAACCTGAAGACCTGACTCAGGTGCAGTCTTAGTCATTTCTGCCTGGGTAAGGCCCCTTTTCAACTCTCTAGGTCTGAATTTTCTCATCTGCAAAATGACTAAATGACACTGATTTCCCTTGCTTCCATAGAACCAATGAACTGAGATGCTACCCCGACTCAGCTGGAAGCTATTGCCTCCGGGCCCTTGCAGTCCTACCTTTGATTGGTAGGGCTAGTGTTTCTTTAGCCTCTGAGGACCCAGCATCACCTTCAGGTCAGTCTTGAATATTCTACCTAAAGGGGGCCCAATAGATATACTTACTACAGACAATACTACTCCAAAATTCACCAACTCCTCTCCAAGCAGATCCACAATCCTCTCCGATTTCGGCTCCAAACCCTGCGGTCCCATTATACAGAGTGGGTCTCGTCCCACCTTGGCTCCATTATCTGGTGGGTGAGTCTCTCCACACCCCACCTTCTGCCCTGTCCAGGCCACCTCCTTCCAGCACAAAGCTTCTGGGAACATCTTCATCCTTCAAGGCCCCATTGGCAGAAACCCCACTTCCACTCATCACCTACAAGCCTCAGCTATTTCAGATGAACTGCCAATTCTTCTGGGACTGCTCAGTCATGAAATTGAAGCATGAGACAATGTGTGTTTAAAGGAATGACTCTCGAATGCTAAAGAGACTCCAGGCCCTCTATTGCCTGCCCCCTCCCCCTCATCCCTGTTCCCAGCCCCTCACCCCCCTTGATGTCTCTGCCCCAAACCAGGAACCCTAGAATAGAAGCTGGAATTGGAGGCTCAAGAGAGCCTTCCAGAAAGGAAGCTCTGTGCTCTGCGCAGAGAGTTAATTTACAGCCGCTGTAGCCAAATATTGTACTTGACTCAAAGCTTGTTTTATTTTTTAAAGAAAGAGCTTTTTAAAAGTAGAAGAGGCTGTTGGAACATTAAGGCTGATTATTATTTTAAAAATACACACTCCTCACATTTCCGCCTCCGTGTCTTTGTTCAGGGCTTGGAACGCCCTCCTCGCTCCTCTCCGCCTATTCAGATTCTACCTGTCTTTTAAGTCCCACCTTTTCTGAAGCCTTCCCAACCATGCTGGGCCACCCTTCTGTCTTTCACTCCTCCAAACTCCTCCAGCATTTGTACTATCTGTGTCACTCATGTAACAATGCTCTGTGACATCCCGTTTATTTCTATAAATGCTGTGTGTGTGTGTGTGTGTGTGTGTGTGTGTGTGTGTGTGTGTGTGTATTGGCAAAACTATCATCCATCAATGAGCTCCTTGAAGGTAGGGCTTGGATCAGTTCCTCTTCTATCCTTTCTGAGGACAGGACTTCTGAATAGTCAATTGTATAGTAAAAAGACCACCAGATTTTGTGTAAGAGGACTAGAGTTTAAGTTCAATAACCTGTCACTAATATCTGTTTCTCTAGGCAAGATTCCTCCTGTCTTTGGGACTCAGTTCCCCATTATGTAAAATGAGGAATTTCCACTAATGAACTCTAGGTCTCTCCATAATAGGTAGAGAAGGGCATTGAGCTTCATGCCAGAGGGCCTGACTTTCTATCCTGCCATTCCCACCTGTGGGGCCACTTAGGCACTGGCTTTATTATCTGTAAAATGAACAAGAAGGACTAGATGATCTCTAAAGCCTCTTCTAGCTTTTATTGATGATCTGTCTCCCACAGATCTACATGAAAGCATTTCCTCCTCTGTCATTCCCTCCTCTCTTTTATTCCTCTTTTCTCTGTCCCAGAAAGAAGCTACTGGTTGGAATGGGAAGCCCGGGTTGGACTTTATTTTCTTAAAAACACCCAACAAGCCCACCCCTGAAAGCGGTATGGTCCTGCAGCTGGGTGAGAAATACAGATCAGCTGTTTTCAGGAAGGGCTGGAATCAGGGAACGGGAATGTGAATGAGCCACTTATGGCCCGAGCTCAGCAAACCACTTGAGTTACAAGAGTGCCGATCCATCTCTCTCCATCCTTGCCTAGGAAGGTATAGCGTGGATGCAGCTGGGACCTGGGCCAGAGCTGGATGGGGCACACAGGGCAAGACACCTGATGGCACGCCCTCCTGGGGGCAGCTCCACCTCTCTGTCTCTGGACTCTTGGCCAACACTTTGGCAAAGAAAGGAGAAAAAAAAATCAGCTTCTGATAAACTCTGACTTCAGCTGCTGAATTCTGAGCCCTGGAAGTCTGGCTGTGATGGTTGCGGGGAGAGGATGTGGATTTTGGCTAGGGATATGAAAAATTTTCTGACATTAGGCAAGTCTCTTAATCTGTCTGCTTCAGTTTCTTCAATTGTAAAATGGGGGAGGATAACAATAGCCCCCCAGGTTGTTGTGAGGATCAAATCAGATAATATTTGTAAAATGTTTCATAGAGTACCTGGCACATAGTGGGTGTTTAATAAATATTTGCCTCCTTCTCCTTCCCCTTTCATGATCTCCGAGGTATTAGCGCCTTCTCCTTCCCAAAATTACCTTGCTATACTTATTAATGTCCATGTAGGACTAATTATTGTTGTTTTTGTTATCTCCGGTGCCTGGCACACAATAGGTGTATGAGAAGTACTTCTTGACTAATTAATTGATAAAGTTCACACTACAGGTATATACCTCGAGAGGTTAATTCATTTTGGCAAAAGTGCTCTTCATTTGACAACAGGAGTCTTACCTCCAAGTGAAAGTCCAGATTTAAAACCTCTATGGTATCACCTTCCTGTACTTCAGTCTTATTTCTCATTTCTCATTCACATGAAAGTCACAGGACTGATCTCTATTTTTTGTTCCTCAAGCACAATCCCCATTCTTCCAGCCTCTGCACCTTTGCTTTCTAATTTTCTTTCTCCTGCCTTTAATACTTATGGATACCTCCCCCCCTCAAAAAAAAAAAAAAAAAAAAAAAAAAAAAAGGATTAGACCAGGTGACTTCATTATCCCTTGCAGCTTTTTCTCTCTCTTTCATTGATCCCAAGCCTTTGTCACTGTCCATGGGGGTAGAAGGTCAGACAAAGTCAGAGGACACATGTTCAAATCCCAGCACCATCACTTATGCCGTCCTTTGACTGGCCAAAATTTTTGCATCTCAGTGTCCTCAGCTCTCAAATGCGAAGATTGGATTAGATTAAGATAGAGGAAAAGAAGTCAGCTCAACATTAAGAGGAATCTTCTAATAATCAGATCTGGTAGTGAGTTTCCTGTCACTAGAGGATTTTTAAGTAGAAGCTGGATGATCCCTTCTTAAGGATATGGTCAAGAGGATTCATGCTTCATGTTGGATTAGATGCCATATGAAGCCCCTTCCAGCTCTTACATTCTACTCTCCTTGTGGACTGGCTGATTTAATGAGTCACTGAAGGTTTCTTTTAAATAGACCAGGATGATTAAAATAGGATTCAGTTTACACAAAATTAGGGAGCAGGAAAATGCCTATTACGTAAAGCAAGGTCTGCATTCAGAAGGAAACTTGGAACCAGTAGCATCCCTGAAAAGGCTTAAATATGTAAAACAGCCTGCTCAAATCCTTCCCTCACCCCCCATTCACTCTTCTCTCCCCTCCTCCTCCACTGACCCCTATGTCCCACGTCTATATCTTCTTCCCTTATCTCCTTCTCTTTTCATTCCCACCCCTCCACCCACTATCATCCTCTCTTATTGATAAAGTTTTTGTTTGAGATCATTTTCATATAAACACTGGGGTGTCCAAAGGGGGAGGGGGAGCCAGCAGGGGTGACCATTCCATGCTTGCTTGCTTCTATCAGTAGCTGGAAAGCTGGACTTGGGCGGCCTGGTGCCTGCCCACAGTATTCAGCTCTGATAAAGCTCCTGGGCTTGATAACCTTTTCCAATTAGGTGTCTCTGTGTGTTCAGAACAGAACAGAATGGGGTGACGTGGACAGTCTGACCTTACAAATGAATGTCATCAATATCTCCTCCGAATCCCTGTGTACCATCTGTTCCTTTGCAAGGGGCTCACACAGACCCTATGTGGAGACCCATGTTCTTGATCCACAAGTTCACTTGACAAAGCCTGAATATCTTAGGAATTAAAAAGTGGAATAAACTTATGGGATCTTTGGTCCAACTCTCTCATTCCGGGGAGGTGGAAATGGAGTTTCAGGGAGAGGCAGTGATCACATTAAAGAACGTTACAATGTGGTCATTTTTTTTCCTTCCTGCTAAAGCATGCTGCCTCTCGGGTGAGGACAGAAGTGACCAGAAAGAAACTGAGTTCAAATCTGACCTTAGGCACTTACTTAGCTGTATTCAATTAACTCATGTCTTGACACTTTGACATACAAAATGGAAATAGTACCCACTTCTCAAGGTAGTTGTAGAGTTAAAATGACCTTGTGAGCAACATGATCATTCAATTATGAAAATGTTTAGAAAATGTTTGAGTAGAGTTGGAAGACCCCTTAGAAGAAAGAGGAGAAAAATTTGGAGGCTACATAAAGGCTCTGCAATGACTTTTCAATAAGAAAAATCCTTTGGGACAATACCCTGGTCAGGAGCAAATCATGCGATGTGATTGGAGGAGTACCAGAAATCTGTCAATGGAGATATCTGTCACTTGATCAATTGGTAGATGTAGATATAGATGTAACTATATCTCCCTTGGGTCCTGTGGAAAACATCATGGTCCAAGGGAAGACCTCTTGGACACCCAGCTTTTGTCCTCTGGGTAATATCCCAAAGTCCTCCCTCAGGTTGTGGAAGCTTGGGGCTACCACCCTCCATTCTTTCTGCTCCTCAGAGCTCTGCTGTAATTCGGTTTGGCTTTCTCACCTCATAATCCTTTTTGTCCTGTTTTGTCACTCTTCTCCAGGAAATGAACTTGAAGTCACAGCACTTAGCCCAGTTTTGATTCTAAAATCTGTTATCTTGGCTTGAGCATCAGAGGCTAACCTAGCTCAGTATGGAGAGGCTGACCATCACCAGGCTGGCCAAAACTAGACCAAGTTGTCAGAGCACAGAAACTCTTGAAGATTGTCATGGAAGGGAACCAGTTGGCACCAGTGAAAGGCGTCCTGAAAGATATTATTAGAATTTCTCTCTTCTGAATTTGGGAAGGAAGAGAACACAAGTTGTTTCCCACTTTAAAAAGGAGCTATTGAAAAATAGAGTTTAGTTAAAGATTTTTTTTCCCCCTGAGGCTGGGGTTAAGTGACTTGCCCAGGGTCACACAGCTAGGAAGTGTTAAGTGTCTAAGACCAGATTTGAACTCGGGTCCTCCTGAATTCAAGGCTGGTGCTCTATCCACTGCGCCACCTAGCTGCCCCTAGTTAAATATTTAAGAAAATCTTTTCCCCTTTTCCCTTCTCTACTGCCCCATAAAACTCTTATCCTCTAGGTGAGTTAATGTCCAGTCTGTGATAAATATTAGGGACTGATGTCATCAGTAGGGAATCACTGGCAGACAAAGAGATCTCTAAAGTTCTGGATTTATGAACACACCCCCTCACACATCTCCTCTATTTCTCTGGGTCCTGTCTTTTGCCTACATCAGACTAGGAGGCCTGGCTGCTGAGCAGGGAAAGATCCTGGGGGAGGAAGAAAAGGCTCTTCCCTCTTTTACTAGCAAACAACAAAAATTAGCATCGTTATTTTTATTATTGCCTGCTAATAGAATAAGAAGATATAATAACGTGGTACAGAGCGGAGAACATAATCAAAGGATTTGGGGACATTGTTTTTGCTGGGAATGATAATGGTGGATTTTGAAATGGAGCCCAGTGGGCTGGGAAGATCCCCGCGTGGTATGAATGTGCTTTTCAGCTTTATGCAAGTGGGTTTGGTATCAACTCCCTTCCCAAATATTTTAGACTTCAATAATAAAGGCAGGAATTCTCTTTCCCCACAGCCAACCTCGGGATACAAGATATAAGGGTTTTACCTCTGCCTACAGTCAAGGCATAGGCCAATGGTAGCACTGAGTGACTGACACAGTTGCCAAATGGTGTCCTTGTCCGGGGGCAGATTTGGGGAATCTTCACTATGGACCTAGCTCTGAAGACTGAAGCTTTACATGGCATCAGAATTGGGAAATATTCCAAGGAAACAGAATAAGAGGACTTTGGGTTTTAGAGCTGTAAGAGACCTTCCAGATCTTTGATTCCAATGTCCGCAGTGGGGAAGTCTCTGGTCCAAAGTCACCAGCTAGCTGGGGCAAAGCTGGACTCACGTTCAGGTCCAGGGCTCTTCCACCATATCCCAATGCCATGCTCACGCTTCAGGGGTTCATGGCTTCTGTATTCTTTTCTCTAAGGTCCTTTATAGATCTAGAATCCATGGTTCTATTATTTCTTGTCTTCTTGGAATCTTTCCTCATCCTTCTTCCATCCAGAGCCTCAGTCCTTAGGGGCAGATGCACATCCCTCCATTTTCCTTCCTTAAACCAAACTTCTAGGTCCCCTTCCTCTGGAAAATGAACCTGGAGTCAGAGCCCTTCCCCACTGCCTACAGGGAATAAGCACTTAATAAGCACTTCATTTTCCTCGGGTTCTAAGCCTAGCTCTTAAACCTAGTAGCTGTGCAATCACAGGTAAGTCATGCCAGATCTCTAAAGTGAAGAGGTCACTTTTGCCTAGACCAGACATGCTCCTCCTGCCCAGAAAAGCAGCACAATATAGTGGAAAGAATGCTGGCAAAAGTTCCAGGCCTGGCTTGGACTTATCAGAAGGGTGAGGAATTCAGAGAAGCCTGGGAAGACCTGTATGAGTTTATATAAAGTGAAGTGAGGGGGGCAGAAGAACAACATACATAATGATGACAATAATACAGGTAAAAAGAACAGTAAAAGGAGACAGAACTTGAGTAACTGTGATGATTAACCTTGGCTCTGGAGAAGAGGTTATGGTGGGGTACAACAGGTACAGAACACTGTGTACAGATGCCTCAGATGAGATCACTAAGACTGATTTAGCTTAATTGCTTTTCTTTGTCATGAGGGAAGGCTCATGGAGGGGAAGAAATTATTGAAATAGAAAAAACCCCAAAATATTCCAATAAAACTTTAAAAAAATGCCTAGCTGTTACTAGTTGTGTAATATTGGTTAATTCATTTCTCTGAACCTCAGTTCCCTGCTGTGGAAAATGAGTAGGTTTCTAGCTTTCAATCCTACCTACCTGAATTTGTGACTTTTAAAATCGGACTTTGTATACAGCTGCGGGAGTTTCTATAGTCACAGTGATTCAGTGAATGCTCTGGGAAGACCAATAAAACTTCTGGCTGCTCTGGCTGATGTCTCAGCCATCCATGTTGCTGGCCCTCGCCTGCCACCATCACCACCACCACCACTGCTGCCGTGTTTAAGTGCCCCTGGGAGAGCAGCATTGCATGACCCAAAGGGTGATGTGATTGGCTCATCAGGAGCAAAAAATCACTTTTGTTGAATTCAACTGGAGCCAGTCAGGAGGCACTCAGGCAGACAAGAGGCCTGATGGGTGGCCAGGGCTTGGAGCTTCTGGGCTTGATTTCTCCTTTTTCTCCTTTGTTGACACTCTGGGATTGTGACACAGACATGTAGCACTCCTTCGCCCCAGCCCAACCAACCAGAGCCCAGATTTGTCTTTCTCTCTGCATTAGGAAAACCTAAGCCAGGGGATATCAGGTTCCAGATAAGATGTGGAAAAGGGAACAATCTGGTGGTTAGTGGGCACTTGTTGAGTAACTGTTCCATACTTCTGGATCCTTGGAGGACTGTAACGGGGAAAAAAGCTCTTAATGTCTGGAATAAAACAGGGTCTTGTCCTTGAGGATCCCCCATAAAGGAGATGACGCTGCAGACCTCTCTGCAACTGTTTTGTGGAGCTTTAGGTGAGTAAGTCTTCTGGGCCTCAGTTTCCCTATCTGTTAAATGAGACCATACTGAATAGTCTCCAGATCTGAGATAATTTGATCTTAAATTAAAGAGCACAGCATGGTAGAGACATAATAAGGGAGCTTGGGCAGGAGGCAGAAGTGAGGACAGCAGAAAAGAAAAGATGGCTCTCACCAGGTTGCAAAAGATCTCTACAGAGACATAACTAGGGTGAACAGATCATAGTACTAAAATTTAGAAGGGTTAACATACTTATATTCCTTTAGTATTTAGCATCTACCTAGAAAGAATAATTAAAACAGGAAGTTACCAGATGGGCTGCTACTCCCTTCCCAAAACGAGTTTCTCCTGGCCCACTTCACCTAGCTTTACCCCAACCCCAACATAGTCTCTCCAGTATCAGCCCTGCCATGGGGAGCTCTCATTCTCGTATCCTTTCTCACTCTTATGACTCAGAATTTCTCCATCCTGGCCTAAGCTGAATTCATATCTAAAAATTGATTTAAGGGCTATTTTATGATGTTTGCCCTGAGAAAATTTTATATAACTTGCCCCAATGTGAAAATTTCTAGTTATGACTCTAGCCTTCCCTCCCTCATTTCTGACAGCTCCCCCTAAAATTTACCCAATAGAAACCCTAGACTGACTGACCTCTACAATCTGGGAGCCAGTAAAGAGAACGCAGGCTTCTGGGGTAAGTACCCAGTGCTATCCACTCTGGAAAGCTTTCATAAAACATTTTTATCTCCTCCTCTCTCCCAGTCCTCTGGTCCAGGTCCACACCTCACCTGCCAGGCTGGGCAAGAGAATTGCAGCACCTCTTTCCAGGGAGAATGTTCCCCCCTTCCCCCAATCAGGCCGAGGAAATGCAATTTTTCAATCTCTAACTGTGCAAACACTAATACTGCAGAAGCTAATTTTACAGAGTTCCACTCTGAGAACTCGTCTTTGTCCCAGAATTCCTCAGCTTGGGGAGATTAGCAGTTTAGAGATTGGAAAAAATAAGTTATTTTAAAATTCAGCATAAAACATATAACTCCCTCCTCTCGTCTCCTCTGCCTTCCTTCTCCTCCCTGTTTCTCTCCCCCTCTCTCTCTTTCCCTCTCTCTTTCAGACTCAATGAGCTAAAAAAAAAAAAGGGTTTTGATTGGAAAGGAGCCTCTTACAAGAGAGGAAGAGAGGGGAAACCAGAGTGGGGTGGGGATGCCACAAATAACAGTAATAATTGAAAGGTTGGAAGGAGGGAGTATTGTCATGCTGCTAACCTGAAAAATCTTGGCTTCTCTCTATTCTTTCTTTCGCTATCTTTGTTCATAATTCTTAGCCCAACTTGAATCCAGGGCTGTGTGTAAACCACACTGTTATATCAATCTGTCTTACCTCCCAAGAGAAAGGAGAAGAAAAAAGCTATTTTTCTCTCCATCTTGCAGGAAGATTCTGCCTCCCAAATTCTAATCCTGCCGGCAGGTTTAGGGGTCTCGGTGACTCCTCCAGACTCAAGGCTGAACTCCTTTTAAGTCCCTAGCTCCTGTTGGGCCCAACCCTTCTTTCTGAGCCTTAGGCTTTCTTATGTTTGTTTCTGGCACAGGATAGATAGCTTAATAAATGTTTGTAGCGTGAATGGATGAACTCATAGCTTTTAGAAATTTTAAAAATCAACTAGTCCAACCTTGATAGGATAAGAAAGGAAAAATAATCACCAGTAATAATTGTGGGAGCTAAAATTTGAACCCAGGCCTTCTGCTTGCAAAGCTAATGCCTCACATATGTCCAAGCTGCTTCCCCAGACTCACTTCCTTCCTCTTTGTCATAGTGCTCTCCCCCCATCTTTGGAACTCAAACAATCCATCCCATATAACCATAGCCTTCGGATGTATTGTCACACCAATTAGCCTGGGGGCAAGGGTGACCGATTTCCTGTCTCTCCTCTATTCCTATATAATTTAGAATAGGAATAGACATATGGCAGAGGGGATGGGGGCTTAATAAAGACAACCAACTAGGATCAGAAATAGAATTATTAAATAATTGATATATCAAAATTAATTAATATATTAATAATAAATAAAATTTATTCTTATAAATAGAATAATTATAAATTAGAATAAGAAGGCAG
Source organism: Sminthopsis crassicaudata (assembly GCF_048593235.1). NCBI lineage: Eukaryota > Metazoa > Chordata > Mammalia > Dasyuromorphia > Dasyuridae > Sminthopsis > Sminthopsis crassicaudata. Next base: position 671,847,849 of record NC_133617.1, read on the forward strand.
CCTTAAATATTATCTAGTCTTACCCTTCTTTTAAAGAATAAACCAAGATTCAGATAGATAAGGAAATTTGCTCAAGGTCACTCCAGTAGATAAAGAAGGAAGGAAATAAAGATTTAAGTGCCCTCTATATGCCAAGTTCTAAAAAAATGTTTACAAATATTATCCCATTTGATCTTTACAAATATCTTGGTAGATAGGTTATTATCCCCATTTGGCAGGTTGATATATTTTTTAAGCCATTATTATTCCCAATTTATATTTGAGGAAATTGAGGCAAAGACCTGTTAAGTGACTTGCCCAGAATCACACAGACAGCAAGCGTTTGAGGCCAGATCTTTCTGATTTCAGGTCCAAGTCTTCCTCTATTCATTGCATTACCTAGTAGAGGTGGAGGTGATACTCCAGCCACGATCTTCTAACCTCCAATAAAAACTTGGTCCACTAATCATTAATGCTTATGACTTCATTGTAATATTGGAAGAAGAAAGAAGACAGATTTCAGAGATTTTAAAAAAGAGGCATGTATGATGGGGAAGTATAGTCAACAAATAAATATTTATTAGGTACTTGCTTACTATGTGCAAGGCATATGCTTAAGTGCTAAATGCTCGGTTTATAAAGAAAGCCAGAAGAGGGTATGACCCTCTTAATAATGTCTGATCTCTTCTATTTTACATAATGTACCTCGTTATTTTTTGTTATCTCTTCCATCAGAGTGCACACTCCTTGAAGACAGGATTTTTTTTTCTTTGCCCTTTCTTTGTATCCCTAGCTCTTAGTATAGAACTTGGCATTAAGTAAGTATTTAATAAATGTGTGTGACTCAAAGATAATTCCTGACCGCAAAAAGCTTGTATTCTACTAGTCACAAAATAATATCAATTCACATGTATCCCGTGCTTTGAGTTTTGCAAAGTGCTTTCATTTGAGCCTCACAACACTCTTGTGAACTAAGTGTTATTGTCATTCCAATTCCAAACCAAATCTTTAAAAATCGAATGATTCTCCCAAGGGTCAGAGAGCTAATAGACATCCGAGTCAGGATTAGTGGACTGGAGGGGGGTCTTGCTGAAACTAAGGTCAGCATTCTATTCCTCTAACATATCAACAGGGGTGGGTGCCTGTGGTGATAGACGAAGAGAGAGTATATATGGTAATAGAAGAAGAGAGGGGACCAGCAAGCAAGGGATCAGGAAAAGTTTCTCCAAGGAGAGGGATCATGAGCTGAACCCCCCGATCAAGTGACATCCATGGAATGACTTTAGCCGGAGTTCATTACACTTGTTTATCCTCATTCCGTCCATAACAGACGAACAGCATAATAGCTATGGCTTTCTGGATGCCAAGAGCTCAGAAACATCCTAATGAAAAATAAATGTATTTACAAGGAGATGTCAAAACAGCCTGAGAAAAGTCAAAGGAATGAGGCTGTACCAGGGACAGGGACTTTTATTTCATCCGCTAGCATGGTCCACAGGCTGCTCTGGCGGCGTAAAGAGATAAATATTTTAAAAAGCAACACTTTGGCGATGCATGGTTATGCAAGACAAGGAATAATTAGAAAATAAATGACTTTTTAGAAAAAACCCACAGAATTACAAACATTGCGCCCATCAGATTAGTGAGGAGTTGGGCCAAGACTGCGTTCCATCACAGTGAGTATTTGCCACCATCTGAAACTTTAAGGGAGAAGATGGAAATCAGCCCCAAATCCAAAACTACCTTCTAGCTTAAAATAGAAAAATACTCCAAATCAATCGAGTCTCTGGAATTTTTCTGCAGGCTTCATTTGGCAGCTTCCAGAAAAGCAAAGAGATAGGTTTTCTCAGGCTTCTCACCAGTAGCAGCTTGGTCTATAAATAGCTTAATCTCCTTGAAAGCAAAAAATAAAAAAAAAATAAATAAAAGTAAAAAAAAGGGAGGGAAAGAAAGAAAAAAAACTAAATCCACAGACTCCTACAAGTCCTGATTGTTCCATTCTCCTTCCTAAGCACTTGGCTCTGCTGACAGTTTCTGCCTGTGTCCTCAACTCTTAAAACATTGACTTTGGATTTGACCTAGAAAATATCTAAGTGAACCTAAAATGGGGCTGGAGGCAAGGAAAGTGACAAAAGAGCTGAATTCCAGTCTCAGCTCAGCCACTTACTCACTAGGTGACCTTGGGTTGAGAGACTGAGGACACGGATGTGGATCCTAGTTCTTCTAATTTTCTGTGGGATATAGAGCCAGTCATTGTACTAGACACTCTCCTTCTTCCTTAAAACAAGCAGAATGGACATGATGAGTTTAAGGAGATCCATTTTGAGATATCTACTAGGCAGTCTTTAAAGCAAGACTGGAAGTCAGCAGAAAGGTTAGAGCTAGAAAGAGATTGGATGATCATTAGCACAGAGATGATAACGGAATTCATAGGAATTGATGAAATCACAAGTAATAGTAAGGAATAGTAAATAGGGAGAAGAGGGGAAGCCTTATGGGATATTCATGATAGGTGTGGCCTGGATGAAGATCCAGAAAAGGTGCTTGAATAGAATACTCTCCTAGGTAGATGGAGAGTTCAGTGTCTCTAAAACCTAGAGAGAAAAGAGTAAAAGAGAAGAGAATGACTGACAGGGCTTAAAGCTGCAGAGAAGTCGGAAAGGAGGATTGAGAAAATGCCAATGGATTTGGAAATTAAGAGATCACTGGTAACTCTGGACAGGGTAGTCTCAGTGCAGCCGAGAGAGTTAAAAAGAAAGTGGGAGGAGAGGAAGTAGAGACATATTGCACTTATTTCTAGTTTATCTTGTTTATAGCTTGTTTGTGCAAAGTTGTTTAAATAGTGGATGCCTCCATTAGATTCTGAGCTCCCTTTTGCTTTTCTTTGTATCTCCAGTCCTTAGCCTTAGAGACCCACTGGAGCTGGAATTCTTAAGGAGTTTAGCCACAAAAGACAGGAGAGATATGGGGACAATAATGGGAATGAAGGATGGAGGAGATGGTGGGTCAGACTCCCAATACAATAGTATTGCAGGGGGAGAGAGCACCATGAATGAAAGGACCAAAGAAGACTTTCTTGAGGAAGGGTAAGATTCAAAGGGGCAGGAACAAGAAGGAATTATAGGCATGAGCCAGGGGGTAAGACGTAGGAAAGAGTCCTCTTGACTGGGGACCATGGGGGAGTCAGGCTAGTGTTGAGGACAACTTAGCTGAGATTGTGTTTCTCTTAACAGCAGTAATGAGAGGGTCCTCGATGATCCTACTTCTTGCTTGGCCAAGCCTTGGAATTCTATTTTAAGTATTTAACTGGCTTGCTGGGAAAGTCAACTACCCTTTTGGAGCTTCAGTTTAATAGCACCTAGCCCTCTCAGTGTTGCCAAGAACAAATGAGATAATGTATTCAAAGCAACATTGAAAATGAATGTAAATGCAAACCTTAGGTGGTCAGTAGGCATTTATTAAGCTCCTACTGTATGTCAGGCATTAACCTAAGGACTGGGGATACAAAGAGAAGCAAAAGGGAGCTGAGAATCTAATGGAAGGATCCACTCTTCAGACAACATTGCACAAACAAGTTATAAACAGGATAAGCTGGAAATAAACACAATATTATTGTGCTGTGATTATTATTATTGTTGATATTATTATTTCTTCCCCTTGGTCCTTTTCCCCACTCATTTATGTGTTTCTTAATCTCTTGGTCACAACAGAGGAAGGAAAGGAATAGCATTTACATAGCCCCTTCCATATACCAGGTACTACGATAATCACATTATAAATCTGATCTCATTTGATCTTCATAATACCCCTGGGAGGATAGTGCTATTATTATTCCTACTTTATAATTAAGAAAACTGAGGCAGACAATGGTTTAGGTGAATTACCAGGGGCATAGCAAACATCTGAATCAGAATTTGAACTTGGGTCTTCCTGGCCCACTGGACCACCTTTTTTTGCTATCTAAATATTGAGTGACAAAAAAAATCAAAGGACCTTGTTGTTATTTATCTTTTCCAGTCATCTTTTCCAAATCAGCAACCTTCACCCTCATGGTGGAAGCCCTTTTAGGAACATGCACTTTTTTGCTTTCGGAATTGGGCTGGATTATGCAAACAGGGATGCACACTGTAGCACAATGTCTCTGGGTGGATGGCACATCTATATTTTAGCCTTGGCAAGCACCACTCACCAGCCACAAGCTTTCCAAGTTCCCACAGCATGAAAGAGGCCAATAATACTCTTCCCATCGCCCAGTGGGGAAAACATAAGCAACAAGGGCACCTGCTCACCAAGCAGAGGCAAGGCTGCCTTCAGAGGCTGGTAGCTCTTGTCTGTGGTTCAAATTGCTTGAACATGTATTCAGCAATGAAGTACTCTATGCCACGGAAAAACACAAGGTTTACAGATAGGGCAGAGGCCCTGACTTTGTGAAGTTCACAGACTGTCAGGACAGCACACTAATGATATATGAAAAGGTACTATGTTAGTTAGGGGGAGGGAAACAGTCATTATCTTCAAAACAGATCTGAAGGAGTCCCGTATAGGAGCAATATCTGAGGTGGAGCTTAAAGTAGTAATTTGATAGAAGAGGGAAGAAGGGGGTGCACGCCTGGTTTGGGTAACAGAATGAAAAAAATATAGAGGTAAGAGACTACCAAGCATATTCCAGGATGAGATGGAGAGTAGAAGCAGGGGGTGGTGAAGTTTGGGGGAAGTAAAGAGTGAAGAAAAGAGGAATAAGAGAACATAACGTTGGAAAAGTTGGGTGACCCTTGAGCGTCCTTGAATGTCAGGAAAAGAAATCTGACCTTTAAATTAGTAAGTAAAAAGGGATCCACTCAAGATTTTTGAACAGTGACACAAGCCCATCCCCCTAAATCTCAAGGGCTCAGTGTATCCTTCGTAAGCTGTCAAAATGATCTCCCTAAAATATCTTTCACAATTGCCACTCTTGTACTAAAAACTGATAAAGGCTCTGTTTTGTTGAATGAACCAAGTCCAAACTTTGCCAACCCATCAACTACCTATTTGCCATATTTATTCACATATTCATCTTGGACTCCTTTCTTTGTCATCTGCTGAACACACCACACTTATTCCTGTCTCTGAGTATTTGCTTATTTCCCCCCCCCTTTCCCCTTTTCCTCTTACTCCACTTGTAAAATCAGGGAATCTTAGAATGTAGAACTTGGACTCCCTTCTTCCTCACCCCCATTTTAGAGGGGGAAACTGAGGCTTTCTCTATTGTCAGTCTTGGACAGAAAACTGGTGACCCTAAATATGGGTTTCCTGACCACCCTCTGCCCCAGGGTGGGTCTCTGTCATATCCTATTATTTCTTCTGGTATTTTCTCTAAAAATCTAAGTCAATTCCATGACACCGTTGTCATTTCCCTTCTCCTCTACACACTAATAACTCATTTAGTGTTCCTCAGCAACAAATCAATGCAACTATAAACTACATATTATTTCTATTTATATACTTTCATAGTTCTGTAATGATTTATCACCTCAAGTAGATCAAAAGCTTCCTGAGGGCCAAGAGTGGGTCTTTTCCTTATGTGACTCTTTCTTTCTCTGGGAGCACTGTTGGAGAGGAATGCTCACTCCTATCCAGATTCTCTCCAGACTCCCTTTCCTCCTCATCTTCTTCACCTATGCAAATAACCCAATATCTCCCCATTCTACCCCCTTTCTACTTCCCTTTTACTTATTGTCTTAATTTAAGCTTCCTAAGGGACAGTTTTGCTTTTTGCCACATTTGACAAACAACACATTTGTTGATATTCTGTTCTGTCCAACACTCTGTGATTCCATTAGGATTTTCTTGCTAAAGATACTGGAGTGGTTTGTCATTTCCTTCTCAGCTCATTTTACACGTGAGGAAACTAAGGCAATCATGGTTAAGTCACCCAGCTAGTAAGTGTCTGAGGCTGGATTTGAACTCGTGCCTTTCACTCCAAATCTGGTGCTTTATCTACTGCACCATCTAGCTGCCCCTTTTTGCCACATAGCAAACACTTAATAAATATGTGATCTATTGCTGATCTACTTGTTGAGTGATTAAATGCATGAAAGTTCAGAAATTAGATTTTTGAAAGATTCATATAAATTTTCATTTTCATTTTCAATCATTATGATTAAATAAGAGTAATTAGTCTGAAATCTAGATTTTTATAAAAAAATTCAAACTTCACTACTTTCAAGTACACAGACAATAAGGACCATCTATAGGATAATGTATCACTCTTTTCCCCCCAAAAGATTTTCCTGATAGGCTATAATAAACAGATAGGAATCATTTGTAATTAACACATTACATACAAATTGACTGGACTTCTTAGTGCTTTAAAGAGTAATTTTTTTAGGCTAAGCATCTTTTCCCAAGAACTTCCTCTGAACATAATGTCACAAATTCTTTGTTAATTTAATATTGTATAATATAATTTGTTTTTGGTGGGGTTGTAGTTATTAATATCATTAAATATAGTCTAGGAAGTGCTACAAGCTTAAGATGTCAAGGAGACCCGTGAAAGCTGGGCAGGACCCCAGGCTGAGCTGAAAAACAGCTTTGGGTGTCAGACAAGTATCACAGATGGGCTGTCTTCCCCCTCTTAGCCCCTCAGGATTCTCAACATGCCAGGGTACATTTTCTTCAAGACTTCATGCCCCTGGTTTCCAAGCTTCACTTAGAGACCACAGAGTAGACATTTAGGCCTAGGGATAAATTGGTTTTTAAAAGCAAGGGGCAAGAAAAGGCAGGTGTCTTAAACTTGATGATTTTAAAAGCTGTGGAGAGAAATGAAAATTCCTTGGAGCTTTCATCCTTCACCATGTCCTTGCTGAACCCTCATCTCAGCTATGTAGGCCTGGTTGAAGTCTTAAGTCCCTGCTCTGTCATTTGCTAAAATGGAAGGGTTGAGAGAAGGTTGAGATCAAATGGTCTCTGAAATCCCTTTCAGCATAAATATTCTGAGAATCTGGGAGGTGCAGACCCAGGCCTGGTCTGGAGAGGAGGAGAAAAAGGACATGCTTTTCTCTACAACACCATGGTCTTAGGGGTGAATGAGGAGAAGGAAGATTCACACACAATGAACAATACAGGATATGATTAAGCGTTGCGTCATCTGGTATAGACTGTGAGAACTATAAATGGTCAGAGGATAACAGCATCAGTATGGGCAGGGAATGGAAGAATCAGAAATGGAAGTCTTGGATGGAGTGACAGCTCTTAAAATGGGTCTTGAAAAGATAGAGATGATTTGGACAGATGGAGAAGAGAGGAGGCCATTCTAGGAAGGGGAGGAGATATCGCAAGCAAAAAAGTATGCCATCCAGAATAAGCACAAAGTATGTAAGTAACCAAGACCAGTAAGAGTCAGAGAACAAATGGAGGAGGAACAGCTGAGAAGCTGGAAAGGTAGCTTGAATCAGGACATGAAAGACCTCCAAAGTTTGGAGTTTGGATATGATCCCATAGACAGTAGAGAGTCAGTGATGGTTTATAAACAGGGAAGGGAATATGATTGTAGGGAGTTTAGTCTGTCACTGTGTATAAGATGAATTCAATTCACCAAATGTATTAAGCTCCTATTACATGTAGATGGAAGACAAAAATGAGTAAAAAGATAGAATTTCTGACCTCCCAGAGCTTGGCTGAATAGAAACACATACAAATTACTATATTGTATAGAGAAAAAAATACAGATATATCGACCATGTATAAATGCTATTTATATATATTTAGATATTCTATATAGAAATAACCTGTTTTTATAATGTCAAGCAATAAACAAAGTCAGTGAATAAAGATTTAAGTACCTACCATGTGCCAGACACTGTGCTAAGTGCTTGAAAATACAGAGGTAAAAGATGGACCCTGCCTTCATGGAGCTTTCCACAGTGCTGAAAAGATTAACACAACACTTTTCTTAAAATAGTTCTAGGAGGTAAGGGTGCAAGTAATCCACCCATTTTACAGATGGGGAAAGAAAGACTCAGAAAGCCTAAGTGATGTCAGTCAAATAGAGGAGGAAGGAAGTAGGACCTGAAGCCAATTCTTCTGACTCAAAGTTGGGTTCTCTTTCCTCTCTCTGCCACAAAGGGTGATATACCCTGATTTAAAATATGTGCTCATGGTAAAAAATCAGAGACCTTGGTTTCAGATGTGCCACTTTCTGTATGACCTTGGATAAATTGCAACTTCTCTGGGCTGCAGTTCCTTATCTATAAAATGAAGGGACTAAAGTTAGCCAGCTGCTAAGTAAGGTCCCTTTCAACTTGAAATCTATGATCCAATGATCTCCAGGCTTAGGGGTCTACTGCTCTCAGGGCTCTTAATACAGATGCCTTTCATCACCTGATCTGTGGAGCAACCTGAGCCCAGAGAAGAATTGACAAAGGCCATGGTTCACTAGCTGAGAATATGGAACTTCATCCTTGCCTGAGAGAACTCTCTCCTTCCTTGTATCCGAGGGATGCCTGCCACCTGAGAATTACTCCACAGAAACACATATTCAACAGCATTGAAATCTCTGCTGTTCTTCCGGGGAGAGGGACATACTCATGGAAGCATATGTGTGTGTGTGTATTTTCTTCACAAAGAATAGAGACTGGCTCGGCGATTTCCTAGATATAAGGAACTCCCAGGGGAGGCTACTCACTTCACCAGCATGGACTGCCATTTTTGCAGAGTTTTAATTCCAGGGTTTGTTTTTTCATTTTCTTGAGTCACAATGCTCCTTTGGGCAGTCTAATAACCCTATGGATCACTGCTTGGAATGTTTTCTAAGTGCATAAGGCATATACAAGTAAAATGGAAACCATTTTTTTCTTTTGTTTTGCTTCTTTCACAACAAGACTAATATGGAAATATATTTTACAAGATTGCACATATATAACCTATATCAAATTACTTACAATCTTAGAGAAGGAGGAAGTAAACGAGGCAGGGAGAAAATTTTGGAACTCCAAAATTTCAAAAGAATATTACAATTTGTCTTTACATGTAGTCAGAAAAAATATTATTAGAATGGAAAAATATATATCAAAATACAATTATCAAAAATATTAAAATAAAACACCCAAGATCCAAATTCACAGATCCCACTGTCAAAACCTCTGTTTTAGAAGTTTCTTAGGGAATTGAGAAGTAAACCCTGGTTAAGCACAGATTGCTTCAGCAAACTCCAAGAAAAAGGAGATAACACAAGCCCCCCTGACTTTGAAGCTATTGTTTATCTACTGAACCACACTACCTCTCTTTCTTTACAAATATCACAAAATTAGCATGTGAACATTGACAACAGAACTGTTTTTTACCTAGATGTTGAGCCCACAAGTGACTGATGGGTTAGTGGAAGCTTTAAGCCCCCTTTTGTAGATTTTAAAAGAGACTCTGGTTTCTCATCTCAAATAATGCAACATGAAGAAGCATAATGAATGGAAAGAAAAGAAAAGCAGAGAACATGGAGGTTTAGGAATCAGGGTGAAGGATGAAGGGAATAGAGAGAGGAAGGAAGAAGAAGGAGAAAATATAGGTCCCTCATATGGAGAATACAACTCCTGCCTTTAGGGAGATCCACTTCTGAGGAGGAGGCAAAGTCCTTCCTCAAAGAGTTTGCCATCTAAAAGAAAGATACTGTCCTAGACTTGAGGAAGACCTTAGGCTGACATGGAAACATAGCCCTTGTACCTCGGAAGTCCCTTGTCTAAGGGGAGCCTCCTGGACTGAGGAGGGACACAAGTCTCTTGCCAAGGAACAGCCTTTGTTTTTTGTGGGGAAGATTTTCCCAAATAATATGTGTCCATTTAAGCTGAATCTTATTTTGGGGTTCCCAGCACTTTCCACTGCTTCCCCCCAAAAGTCTCAAGACCTAGCAACGGCTTCTTCACTGCCAGTTTCTGCGCCACTTAGCAACAGAGACAATTTACATAATGTATCAGATCCAAGAGCCAGCACTAATGGGGAGGGGGAAGAAGGGAAATCAAGAGTGCCCATTATCTTCTCCTCGGGAGGGGGAAAAGAGTACCCGCGTGAGCCAACAATTCCCTACATTCCACTCCATAGGGGCCGGGCTACTGGGCCGGGACTACCTAGAAGGACGGAATGTGTTCTTCAGCAGGGGTTCCCGGCCAGCCCCCTCCCTCAATGCTCAATAATACACCTGTATGAGACCTGTCAGGCAGCCATAAATGCCCTTTAAGTAGTACTGCTCTCTATTGAGAGGCGCTGAAAGGAGCTATTTCACTGAGCAGCTGTTAATGGAATAACCTTGTTAAAGAGAGAATTTTACAGGGAGAAAATTTCCAAGAGCCACCAGATTTTCAACCCAAATCCACTTAGCTTTCACAGATCATCCAAGGTCCCCTTCTTTGCCCAAACCAAATCCCTCAGCAACCCGTGTGGGGCTCCCTTTACCCTTGATCCTCTGGTCTCTCTGGGCCTAGCCTCAGATCTCTGACATCATTTTCCTTTTCTGTGGCAGCCCTATAATCACTCTCCCCACTGGATCCAGTTCGATAGCTGCTGGGGGCGAGCAGCTCATATTCAACTACAAACGTCGCCAGGCAATGTAAGCTGGGAGAATACATACAAATTACTGGCACGGTAATTGCTTTTTGTATAAATGTTCTTTTTAAAAGTTTTCCCCAGTGTGAAAGTCCCTCTTTTAAAAAGAATAAATTTGCCGCACACCAATTTATTCAAAGCCTGTAGATTCAGTATAATGAAATTCTCCCTAAGTAAATATCTGATAACGGCATAAATGGTTACCACTTGACCCCAAGTTCTGGGATTTCTCCACATGACAGCACTAATGCAGAGCAACAGGAGGTTCAGATGTGCCTGCCCAGCAGCCTCCGGAAAAGGGAACAGCTCTGGGGCATGGGGCCAAGGTCTAGCCCTTCATTCTCTTACAGGGACAGACCTAGAGTTTCCTCCTTCCTCTCCTTTCCTGCTTAATGTCCAGAGCAAGCAGGGCAGGAGTGAGCCACCTTTGGGGCTCCTAGAATAGGGGTCCATTTGTGCCTTCCCAGTGCATTCTATCTTTAAAGATCTACTGGGACCTGAAATCACCCCTTCGGGGACTCTCTTTTTGTTTACATTAGAAATAAATCTGAAGTGTGTGGGGGAGAGATGCTAGACCATTTCTCCCTCTTGTTCTTGAAGAGTATATTTGCTGAAGGTTGTTTTTTTTTCTTTTTATTTACATTAGGAATAAATCTGAGATGGATGGGGAAGGGATGTTATACTACTTTCCCCCTTTGTTCTTGAAGAGCATATTTGCTTGCCAGAGAAGGTTAGCTTCTTGAAGGTAGGGACTATTTTTTTCATATTGACTCTGTATCCCCAGTGCTAGCACACGGTAGAGACTTCATAAATGCTTGTTGGATCTGATTGCCTCCTTTCATGAGTGTTCATCTCATTTCCCCCAACTTATGGTTTGGTTTGTTCTTTAGGACCTATTCCAGGGTTGTGAACAGGGATTGGGGACCCAGGGAAGAGTGGTTGATGAATATATTCAGTAGAAATCTGCAGGGAGGTTGAAGATCTTTTGTTACTTCATAGCCATCATGTCCAGACATTATATAATAGCTCCTGGGCTAGTCTCTTTTTTATCCCTATTTCTCTACTTAATCCACAAAATCCCATCTAATCAGGATTCATAAAGCCTAAAGCTAGTAATGACCTCTGAGATTACCCTAATTCAGTTACAGGTAGGAAAACTGAGGTTTAGAGAGGGGAAATGGCTTGGACAGTTATAGCCAGTTAGTGGCTGAGCTGAGACTAGCTCTAAGGGCTCTTGGAGTGCTTTCCAATAAATGCCTTCAACACCTCTCTTTTTTATTTACACCCATACACATGTGTTATACACACATATCCTAAGCTTAGAAGGTGATACACTGACTCTTCCTAGCATGATGGGACATCCCCCACACACAATCTCAATGTTCTTCCTCCTTTCTTTAGCTTTACCTCTTCTCCCTGAACCTTGCCTGCCCCCAAACCTTTTCTACCATTGCTTATGCTGTCCTCTTTACTCCATGGAATGCATTACTCTCCAATTTATCTTATCCTTCAAGACTCTGCTACCCCCTTCCAGAAGCCTCTACCAATTTCTCCCCTCAAATAAACTGGCACTTATTATCTCTAACACTCAAACTTTACGTTTAATCTTCATTCATGTCCACTTCTCTAAATGTTTTCTATGTGAATAGTGGCTTTTAAACTAAACTTTGAGTTCCAGGGAGAGTGAGATGCTTTTGTTTCTTGAGACTCTTTTAATGGTGACTTCTCTCTTGTCTTACATCTTGAAGATCTAGCCAGTCAATCAATAAGCACTTATTAAGCACCTACTATTGCAGTTAGGTGGCATAGAACACCAGATTGGAATCAGGAAGACTCATCTTCTGGACTCAGGTACTTACTAGTGGGAATCTAGGCAAGTCCCTTAATCCTATTTGCCTCAGTTACTTCATCTGTTAAGTGGACTAGAGAAGGTAACATCAAACTACTCCAGTGTTTTTGCAAAGAATGCTACAAATTGGATTATGAAGGACCTACTATGTAGCAGACTCTGTGCTAAGTGCTGGGGATATAGAGAAAGATAAAAGACAGCTCCTGCTCTTGAACACAACCCTGTCTGAAGCAGGGAGTCTGGAGAGGTTCCAGCCTATTTGGTCCTGCATCACATATCATTTGCATGTCATGGCATTACTTCCCTGATTTCATGGTCCTCTTCGAGAAAGGACAAACAACATTCTGGTCCTGCAAGATTCTGACTCAGGCTTGGACCCTGAGCTCCTGAATCCTATAATCTCAGCAGTAAAGAAGTTATAGGCCATCTAGTCCATGCTTGGTACAAGTAGAGGAAACCATATTGTTCATATTCTGCTTGAGTACTTCCAAAGATGGGAAGCTAACTATTATTTCCTAAGGTAGCCCATCTTGTTGTTGGGCAGCTCTTGTTAGTAACTTATTTATTATAATTTTAAATAATGTTGCATATTATATATAAAACACACATATATAACTATAATGAGTCAAAATCTATAGCTTTATAGAATCACAGAATACTGAAGTTGAATATTTTAGTTTAACTCATGTTTGAGCAGAAACCCCTTCTATAACATCCTTTATGAGTGCTGGAAAATTTCCAAAAATGGAGAACTAGCTGTTCCCTATGGCAGCCCATAAAGTTTTTATTCAGTTTTGATCACTAAAAAGTTTGTCCCATATCTAACCCTAACCTGATTTCCATTTCTAACTCCAATTCTCTGTGCCTTCCCCCACTGCTTCACATTCTGCCCTTATAGTGTAGCAATAGAAATCTGATTCCTTCTTCCACATAATAATCCTTCCAATGCAGTAAGGGATGTTGCTTCTTGTATCTTCTCTTTTCTAGGGTTGATACCCTCAGCAATAACATTTGCCAGCTCTTTCAGTACCCAAGATACAGCTCATCTTGGCCAACAAACTTGAATTCATACAGAGCATCAAAGATCTCTCTTACTGATTACTCCTTAGTAATCTTGGGTATCAACTTTCTATTTGTGTTTTGTCATTTCGAGAGCAAAAGTCATTTTCATTGGCAGAGAAAACAGAAATGAAATGAGGATTGAGCAGTTCTGCCTTCTTTCTGCTGCCAGTTTTCCCAATCATATATAATCTAAGAACATACTTCTCTTCTTTATTTTTTTCCTTCTAATATACTTGTATAGAACTCACCCCTTTTGACATTCTTGGTTTTCTCTCACCAGCCTCAGCTTCTTCTAAGCTCTAGCATTCCTGACGCTATTTTATAGGACAATAGGAAATTCTCTTTCATTAAGAAGAGGAGATAAAGACATTTTCCCCTTGTGCCAAAGATAAGAGGGGGAAGCCATGCTTTATATTTGTCCTCTCCTACTCAGATTTGTTTTCATCTTCTCTGTATTTCTTTTTAAAACTCTAAATTTAGGGTGCATCCACATTGATTTAGTTATTAGATAACTGATATTTTTTTCTCTTCCCCCTCCTCACTGGAATTGAGTCCCTTTGTGTCTTTAGAATTTCATTCATTTTTTTTTGTACTTTTGATTTCTTTTTTAAAAAAATTAAATTTAAACTTTTAAATTATATGTCAAAGGAACTTTAACATTTGTGTTTTAAAATTTTGAGTTCCAAATTCTGTTCTCCCCTCCCTTTCCTTTTTAACGAGAAAGCAAGCACTTTGATATAGAATACATGTGTAGTCATGCAAAATATATTTCTATATTAGCCATGTTTAAAAAGAAAACCCAAACCCAAACCAAGAAAAATAAAGTTTAAAAATGCATTCAGTATCTGCATTCAGATCTCTATCAGTTCTTTCTCTAGAGGTGGATAATATTTTTTTTTTATAATTCATTCAGAATTGTCTTGGATCATTGTATTGCTGAGAATAACCAAAAGCATTCACAGTTGATCTTTGTAGAATATTGCTGTTTTATTGTGTACAATGTTCTTTGGCTCCACTTACTTCACTGCTCATCAGTTCATGTAAGTCTTTTTAGATTTTTCTGAAATCCTCCTCTTGTTTTTGTTTTGTTTTTTTTTTAAGCATAATAGTATTCCATCACAATCATGTGCTGTATCTTGTTCAGTCATTCCCTAATTGATGATTATTTTCTCAATTTCCAATTCTTTGCCTGAATTTTCTTTGTTCTCTTTGGGATGCAGACCTAATGGTTGTATTGATGGGTCAAATTTTTATAGCCCTTTTGGGTACAGTTCCAAATTGCTCTCAAGAATGGTTGGATCAGTTCATGACTCCTCCAACAATGCATTAATGTACCAATTTTCCCACATCCCCACCAACATTTGTTATTTTCTTTTTCTGTTATATTAACCAATCTGGTGTGAGTTGATACCTCAGAGCTGTTTTAATGTGGATTCCTATAATCAGTAATGATATGGGGCATTTTTTCCATATGAAAAAATAATTTTGATTTCTTTCTCTGAAAACATAACCTTTGATTATTTGTTGATTGGGGAATGACTCATTCTTATAGATTTGATTCAATTCTCTATATATTTGAGAAATGGGGCCTTTACCAGAAAAATATTTCCCTCCTGTGTTTTTTGGTTTTTTTTTTGTTTTTTTTTTTTTTTTTTTTTTTTGCTTTCCTTCTAATTTTTGCTGCCTTAGATTTATTTGTGCAAAAAAATTTAAATTTAATGTAATTAAAATTATTCATTTTACTTCCTGTAATGCTCCTTTCTTTTGTTTTGATTTAAATTCTTCCCCTGTTCATAAATTTAACAAGTTAAGGTATTTTATGCTTCCCTAATTTTCCTCTAATATCTCCTCCTTTAAGTCTAAATCATGAATATATTTTGACTTTATCTTGATATACATTGTGAGATACTGGTCTATACCTAGTTTCTACTTAGAATTTCACTCTTGAGTAGTTCTCATCCCTTCTGGAATGACTCCCATATAGAATTTGAGGCTATGAAATCCTACCAATTCTTTTGAACTCTTTGAAAACTGCTTTTCAAAAATCTGGGATGCATATCACACAATCCCCAAATTTTCTTTCCTTCTGTACCATGAATTTTAGGAGGGAGTGATCACTTATCTCCAAAATTCCCATCATTTTCAACCCAGCAGCCTGTTCCCCTCTTAAGTAAAATAGAATATCCTCTTGTTGCTTTGTCCATCTTCTAAAGAATCAAGTTATTATCAAGACTAGTCAAAAATTATTAACTGCTCTGATCTCTCATCATTATTATACTATATATACTAATATACTATTACTATACTCTGGGCCAGGCCTGTGATGTTTCTCAAAGTCCCCATTTATTTCCTCTTTTTCTCAAGGTGGTCTATAGCAATGCTTCTTAAACTGAGGGTTGTGACCCCATATGAGTTTTCATAATTGAATGTGGGAGTTGCAAAATTTGGATTTATTATCAGTTAATATTTGATTTGTATATCTATTTATATTCTTGTATATTCTATTTATATTCCCCAGGTACATACCTGGGGTTACATAAAAATTTCTTGGACAAAAAGAAGGCATGAGTGGAAAAAGTGTAAGAAGAGTTGGTCTATATATTCCAGTAACAAAATCATGTTTGTTCATTCCTCCACTCTTCTTTATCCACATTCTCTTTACCATGCTTTCCTTCTCTGGCTTTTGGATCTCTCATGTAAGTAAATCTTCTTACTATATAATGTTACATGTCACATGTGCCTCTTTTTGCCATCCCAAATTTCTTTTGAATAAGACATCTACTTATCCAGAGTCACTCAAGGCATGGGTTTCAGCCCACTATGTTTCAATGATACTTATGAAGTCAACTTTTCCTCCTCAATGGGAGTGAGAAGGGCAAAAGAGTGATCAAATGTTCTAGGAAAATTCAAGGAAGGAAAGATTACTTTCAGCCACAGGGACCAGGGAAAACTTCAAGGAGGAAATGAGTCTTGAAAAAAGAATTCCAGCAGGCAGAAATGAGAAGGGAGTGGGTGTCCCAGGCATGAGAAATGGCTTATGCAGATGCACAAGGGTGGGAGAGACCAAGCTGAGATCAGGATAAAGCTGGTATTATGATTTTGGCTGAATTGGGATGGGAATAGTGTCAAAAAAGGTAGGAAAGGTAGCTTGGAGCCAGATGACAGAAAATTTTAAAAGCTAGCCCAGGAGTTTATATTATATCCCTTTGGCAATGGGGATCCACAGATAGATTTTGAGCAGAAAGAGACACAGTTTGCTGAGAGAGATTATTTTAGCTTCTATGTAATGGATGGATTGGAGAGGTGAGGCGTAAGAAGAAACCTTAATAGGAGGACCTATTAGGAAGCTAGGACACTAGGTTAGGTCACAGCTGGCAGCCTGGTAGTAGTGTGTGCTGAGGAAGGCTAGATAGGAGAACTATTATCAAAGTGGATTGACAGGATTTAAGGATTAGATGTGGAAATTAAAGGGAGTGGGAAGAGTCAAAGTTGCCTGGAGTTTTGAGCCTGTGTTACAGGAGGATGATGGCGTCATGAAAAGAAATAGAAAATTGTGAGCGGTTAAATGTCGGGGCTAAATTTTTTTTTCTTGGATCAAATGGTGCAAGAAAGATGGGGATATGGGAAAGAAAAAAAAGCCTGACATTCTGACTCTTAGTCCAAAGATGTTTCCAAAGCAAGACATTCCCTTTCCAGTTTTCTTAAACAGCAGATCAAAAGGGGCAGCAAGATGGAGCAGCAGATAGAGCACCGAATCTGATAGAGTTAGGAAGACCTGAAATCAAATCTGGCCTCTTATTATACTTATTAGCTGTATGACTCTGGGCAAGTCACTTAACCTCATTGCCCTCCCCCCAAAAAGCAGCAACAACAAAAAACAGAACCAGACTAGAGTCCAAGGCTGAGGATCCGACCAGACCTTCCCATTCCTAGGGCAAGAGGAGGGGTGGGGGATAGCAGATACCCAAAACAAGAGGAGGATGAAAAAGATCAACAACCAGACATCACTTCTCCATTCTGGAGAGTCTATAAAGCCCCAATGTAAGGCAGCAGAGCCTACAAGGCAACATTTATCCTTGGCTGGGGGGGGGCAGCCTGTGGGAAGCAGAGTCTGGGCTCTCTAGTGAGTGATCTCCTTTGAGCTGAACCTCAACTTCTCAGCTGTGCTAATTAATTGCTTAAGTAGTTCTCACCCTGTCTCTGACACAGCTATCAGCATCCTTCTTCTCCATTTATGGCCTCTGTATCATCAGTTCTCTACCTGACAACAACCAGCAAATGGCAGCGTTCCCTCCCTGACTCTCCATTTCTCACACCCCCATACTCACACAACCCCACAGTTTATGGAAACACACTGCAAACAGCCAATTCACACCATCCACATCGTGGGAGCTGGAGCAGCACCTCTGTGTTTGTTAAAGTCTGCCCTTCCTATTGCAATTAGCAAAGCACCCCCCCTTCTCTGTGCTGCTGGTCCCTACCCTCTATCTCTGCACCCCTCTCATCTCTAGGGATCTCCCAGTATTTATTCTTTCTCTCTGCCTATTAGAAATTAATCTTGTGGAAAGGCCTGGGGGAGGCTTAAGAAACACAGTTTGTACTTCCAAAAGAAAATTAAATAATTAACAAATAAAAACTCCCATTTCTGTAGCACTATAGCTTAACAAAAGTACTTTTCTCTGGGCCTCAGTTTCATCATCTGAAAAATGGAACTCTTAATACTTGTACCTGTGATCCTATAGTACAAATTATCTTTCAGATGATGAAACTGAGGTCCAATTAAGGCAAGGGTTTGGCCCAAGGGCATACAGGGGTAAAGCCTAAAGCTTTTGTTACCAATTTCAGGGCATTTTCTCCCTATAGCATTTGGAAGAGATGTTGCTGGGACTTCATGATATGAATTCATAAACAAGGGGTTAGATATGTGGTGTGAAGGGTCAATTATTTTTTCCAACTTTTAAAAATATTTTTAAAGTTTAAATTCCAGATTCCACCTCTCTTTCCTTTCCATCTCTCTCCCTGAGATGGCATGTAATCAGATAGAAGCTATATCTATGCAATCACGCAAAACATTTGAAGGGCCAATTACCAAAAAATGTGGTTAGTCAGGGAGGACTTCCTAGAGGAAAGAAGTTTTAGAGAGGGAGATAGTTTATAAGAAGTGAAAATGCATGAACTAAAAGTGAGTCCATGGGATGGTAGCAGAATTAGTCACTATGGAAAATAATTTGTAAAGAAAATATTTGGGATCAGGTGTGGAGGGAAAATTAGAGACAGAAAGTAAAGCATGTGGCTATGGGAAGTAGAGAGAAATGAGTAGTTATATGGAAAGAGGATGGATTATTGGAGGGGCCTTCATCAGCGTTTTATCAACCTTATGAGATCCTCCCATTCCATTTTATGTAAGTCTTAAATCGTTTTCTCAGTGCACAGCTCTGGTATCTTTCAACTCCCCTATTTAAGGACCCATGATGGTTCTTTCTTATCTTTAGACCAGATCAAACTCGCCTTTTCTTACAACCTCTCTAGTTCTCTCCTGATGAGAGCCATCTGCTGAGGTCAAGCTCACTTCTCTCTCTGAACATTACAAAACAAGTTTATTCTCACATCCTCTTCTCATCCTCTTCTTTGTTCATGCTTTCTTTCCCCCCTCACCTACTTCCCTGAATTTATTTCCAAGATTTAACAAATGTAAGTCCAATTGCTCTCATATATCACTTCTTAAAGAGGCAAGCTCTGGGTTGGATACCAAGGTGCAGCAAGATATAGTGATGGGAGTTTTGGCCTGAGAGTCAGATGATCTGGTTTCTAATCCCAGCTCTGCTACCTGTGAACCATGTGCACTTGAGCAAGTCACTTAATTTCCATTTTCTTAACTGAAAAAATCAGGGTATTGAACTCTATGATCCCTTTCCATTTGTTTCTAATCTTCCATGACAATAGGATACTCTAATCTTTGCTGATGGCTCTTTTTTCCATATTCTATAATCTGGTGCTAGCTACCATCTAAATGGGTAGATGGAAGAAAGGAATCCTACACATGATATACCTGGAGTTTATTGAGAACTCATAACAAGATGATGGACAAGATGGAGAAATAAACTAATTTAACAATAGATGGATGAGTTGATTCCAAGAGTAGCAGCTAAAATCAATCTCATCATATTATTCTTCTGTTCAAAAATGCATACTGCCTAATAAAGTTCAAATTTCTTTGATGTTGTTGCCAAAATCTTACCTTTCCTTTTTTCCTTTTAGATTGCCTAACTTTTATTGTTTTCTTTTTTTCTGGTTTTATATATTTACATTAATTTTTAAATACATAAAAATAAAAATTTTTATGAATCATGTTGGGAGAGAAAAATCAGAACAAAAGGGAAAAACAATGAAAGAGAAAAAAAACAGAAAAAGTGAACATAGCATGTGTTGATTTATATTCCGTATCTATAATTCTCTCTTTGGATGCAAATGGTGATTTCTGTCCCAAGTTTATTGGGATTATCTTAGATCACTAAACAGCTGAGAAGAACCAAGCAAGATTATTGTACAATCTTGCTGTTATTATGTATACTGTACTCCCTATTCTACTTGTTTCATTCAGCATCAGTTTGTGTAAATCTTTCCAAGTCTTCTAAAATCAGTTTGCTAATGATTATTACAAACAATAATATTCCATTATTTTCATATACCATAACTTATTCAACCATTTCCCAATTGATGGGCATCTATTTATTTTCCAATTCTTATTTGTTACCACAAAAAGAGCTGCTACAAACATTTTTGCACATGTGGGTCTTTTCCCCTCCTTTATGATTTCCTTGGGATACAGATCCAGTAATGACACTGTTGGGCCAAAGAATATGCACAATTTGATAGCCCTTTGGGCATAGTTCCAAATTGCTCTCAAGAATGGCTGAATCATTTCACAACTCTATCAACAACAAATTAATGTCCCAGTTTTCCCACATTCCCCCCAACATTTATCATTATCTTTTCTTGTCATCTTAGTCAATCTGAGAGGTGTGAAGTGGTACCTGAAAGTTGGTTTAATTTGCATTTCTCTAATCAATAGTGATTTAGAGCATTTTTTCATATGACTATAGATGGCTTTAATTTCGTCACCTGAAAATTGTCTGTTCATATCCTTTGACCATTTATCAGTTGAAGAATGACTTGTACCATCTTACCTTTCCAAACCTTATTCCACATTTCTTCATTCCAAGTTCAATTCCAGCCAAAATTGACAACTATAAGCACCCCAACATGACCTGTGACTTTCTCTTTCATGCCATTGCTCATGCTGATTTCTATAATAAAACCCTCTATGCCCCTCCATCCAGTAAATTCTCTATTCTTTGAAGACCAACTCAGGTGTCACCTCCATAAGGAAGTCTTCCCTGACTTTCCCAATTTATAGTAACCTTCTTCCTCCACTCAGACCTCATAGAGCCCTTGTTCTTTCATCTTCCTCTTGGCAAATAAAACATATATTAACTATCTCAGAAACATATTAATACCTCTTTCAATACATGTTTAAGCTTTGCTGCAGCTCCATTCAAGCTCAGGATGAGATAACTGATCTCTGGGTCAGAGGCGATTCCTGTGTCAGTCATCAGCATAAAGCTGTAGGTGAGGTCTATAAAGGGAGATTTGACATTTGATTCAGTTTTTTCTTCTGGAAAATGCAGATTGAATGCAAATTAACACATGCTCTGTCCACTTCTTTTTTTTTCCTGTTTTTTTTTCCTTTCCCATGTTTTTCCTCTCTTGTTCTGATTTTCTCTCCCAACATGATTCATAAAGCAAAGTGTATTAAAAATAAATGAATCAATAAATAAATTTTTTAAAAAATGAAATTAGGCATGAATCAAGGAGATGCACATTTGTTAAAGGTGCTTTCTAGCACAAGGTCCTAACTAGAAAGGGATTCCCTACAGATGGTGAGGTACTCCAGATGTTTTCACTTGTCAACACTGCTCTGAGTGCATCAAACCTTGGAATGCTGTACAATCTCTTGAGGAATGTATACACTCAAAAGAGTCTAGCTTACCTATTCACATAAGAAACACTAAGAATTCTGATGATCTAACCTATGATAAGAAATTGGAAGGACAGACAGTAGAACTGGTCCACCAGTATATTCAAACACACATACAGACAGACAGTCAAAGAACTGGGCTGAGAATTCAGAGTAGGAAGGGAGAAGGATGGATTGCATTTGAGAAACTTCATTTTCTTCAATGACTCCCAAAATTTTCACTGAAACCCAATTCCCTATTTTTAACACTAATATTTTTCTAGTGATGCTGTATTATTGTGAGTTATGGAATGCTACAGTCTTCAAGGAATCAAAATTGCAAGTTGCTAACAAGGTGGTAGGTGTAAATATATCATAGTATATTGTGAATTATGAATTGCACACGTGAAATGACATAAAAGATACCACAAATATGTACAAGAAGAATAGGAGGTGGGATGATTATACAGTTAGAATGAGGAATAAGCTAATTGACAATGTAAATTGCATGCACACCAATATAAACTCAAGAGACGAAGAAGGTCTCCATTATGTTGGGTAGTCCTCCTCCATAGGCTAAGAAAGATGACATGAACAAATGGCACAATGAATAAAGTACTAGATCTGAGTTCAAATAGTCTCCCAACACCTACTAACTGTGTGACCCTGAATAAGTCACTTAATCCTGTTTGCCTCAGTTTCCTCACCTATAAAATGATTTGAAGAAGGAAATGGCCAATCACTCCAGCACCTCTGTGAAGAAAACTCCAAATGGGGTCAATGGAAGAGTAGGACCCAACTAAAAAATAGCTGAACAACAACATAAAAAGAAACTACATAAAATAGGCAAATGTTGTGTAATATGGCTTAGAATTGTGTTTTTTTTGTCCTTTTTGCAAGTGGATTGGATTGGAGTGAGGGAGGGTAGATAGATGAGCAAGGTCATCTATCTCACATTCTCCTCCAGAGCCATCTGGGTCCAGTGGCAAGATACAGATTAGGATGCCTGGAAATGGCCCTGGATACAGCATAGGATCTTGGCCTTTTCAAGTTAAATTCTTTAACAGGTCTCAGATTTTCCTAAGTAATGCTCATCTATTGATAAAGGCTAGGTAAGAAATTAGGCAAAGAATGGCATCTTTTACCTATATGACTTAGGATCTGCTCTACTGGAAAGAGGACCTTGTGATACTCAATTTACCAATCAATAATTTATTAGTCATTTACTATCTGCCAGGCACTGGGCTAAGCTGATGCTTTTATAAAGTAGGAGGGTTGCACTAGATGGTCTTAAGGTCTTTTTCCACTCTAAATCCTATTACTATGGGCTAAAGATCTCACTGCCTGTCCAGGATTCATTAATAGCAGAAGAGGCTTTAAACCAATGGAGTCAAGCAATGTATTCTCTCTCCTAGGTTTTCCTTTCCCCTCATCACTCACACTATGTAGATCCCATATCTGGTTATCGATTAATGGGATTAATCAAACTAGAAAGATTGATAGATCAATATCTGCTGAAGAAAACCCAGACTATTCTGGCCCTCAGTTTCCTCATATGTAAAATAAGAGGGTTTGAATAGATGACCTGTAAGGGCCCCTCAAAGTCTGACCATATGGGCTTCTTTGAGCCAGAGAACTGTAGTAGAATACTTGAACAGAGAGTCAGAAAGCTGGGATGGAGCACTGGCGGTACCACTTAGTAACCCTGATGTCTTGGACACTAGGGGCAGCATGTTATGGTGGAGGGAGCATTGGATCTGGAGTCAGGATTCCCATCCACAAGCAAGGGGAATCTTAAGGAAGTCACAGCTTCCCTAAGCTGTCCTTTCCTTATCCATAAAATGGCAATAATAGCACCTGCAATGTCTCCCTCATGAGTGATCTTAGGCTCAAATGAGATAATACAGATAAAGGACTTTGAAAACCCCAAAATGCTACATAAATGCCAGCTCCTTTTTATATTATTATTATTACTTCCTTCTGAGACTCAATTTTCTCATCTATATAATAGGGATAATAATTCTTACATTCCCACACCACAGAGGAGTGAGTACTCTGGGAGGAGAATGAGATAAAGGGTTGGAAGTGCTTAATGGTGTCAAATCCAATCTAAGTGGGAGGGATCACTTACAGATGCTGAACTGCTTAGCCTATGAGGGGATTGCTAAATAGGCTTGGGGTGAAACTGAAATTTGGCTGGAAGAGGATGAAGTATAATCTGGAGGCCTGAGGACCTCAGGAGCTAACAAAACAGAGCTAAGAACCCTCCCCTTCTCAAGACCAAGACACTGAATGATGAAAGGAAGTTCCCTGAGAGAGAAGACCTAGAAAGACAACAGCATTTTTATGCCTGTCTGTCCATACCAATTTTTCTGTGCTGCTAAATGAGGAGAGAACAGGACACACTTAGAAGGTTCCAGGCTGGCCAGGCAGACCTTGTGGCTGGAGCTCTGTTAGGGATGTTTCTATAGAAATACTAAAGGTGAATGAACACCAGAGCTCAATGATTTCCTGCTTGTTCTCAAAAAAAATGTTCTTTTGAACACCTTGGGAGAAGGCTGTGGGTTGTCAAAACCAATTAATCCCCTTCCTGGGAGTGCTTTGGGCTCTAATAATCTTGCATCACACTGTTAGGGGCACATTATAGGTTTAGGGAGATGAATGAGTGGGATACTGTGACCAGATGACCTGAGTTGGCCATTACCTCATGGCTCAGGGTTAGAGTAGTCATAATAATAAGCTGTGATAATAGCTGATATTAATAGAGCATGTTAAAGTTTATACGAACACTTTACATGGATTATCTTACTGATAAATCTAATAAAAATCCCAGAAGGTAAGTACAACAGACCATATTGTCCCCATTTTACAGATGAGGAAAATTAAGTTCAGATAAATTAAATGATTTGTCAATGATTACAGAACTAGTATGTAGTAAAGGTATCTAATTTAGATAGGGACAGAATGGGATAATTCACAATTTGACCTTTCTACTCATCCTTGAAAGGAGATGAGATTAAGTTGCTCAATTCTCTGCTGGGTCAGACAATGAACAAATCATATTTTCTCTGTGCTTCAGTTTCTTTCTTGCAAATAAAGGTTTAGGACTGGACAATGTTCAAGTATTCTTCCATACTCTTTGATCAGATATGGAATCAGGAGTATAGTCTTTCCTACTCTTGAAAAGCAACAATGAACAGCTCTCAATGTAGCACTTGAAAGTTCCCTCTTGACTACCCTGTGAAGTGGGTAGAGAAATTGAGTTTTAGAGAATGACTTATGCACAGACTCACACAATCAACAAAACCCCCACCGCAAATAATTTTAGTTTGGTCCTGCCAACAGTGACTCTTTCACTTGCTCAGAGTAAGTCAGAGCTCAAACCTAGATAAATTGATTCCAAGATTAACACTCCTTTCATCATGACTATGGTGGGATAGAAACTAAGGCTTAGAGACAGTTTCCAGAAAACCTAGGAAGACTTGTGTGAACTGATACAGAATGAATGAGCAGATCCATATGGTCTGAAGGTACAAAATGAGATCCACACTTTTGGATATGTTTAGTGTGAGGATTTTTCTTTTGCTTGACTGTTATTATTACAAAGGTTTTGTTTTAATTTTTGGAAAAAAAATTGGGTAAGGGAGAAAAAAAAGGTCACTGAAGCAGTTTTTTAAAAAATGTCCAGATATATAAAATTCAAAAACAAACATATCAGCAGCAAAATTTGAAAAGTGAAATATTGATTTTATTATATTCTTAAATGAAAAAACAAATAATCTAAAAAAGTGGTTCATTATTTTATTTGATTCTCATCATCTGTCTCCTTTGCATTTGGAAAGTCACTTATTTGGTATGGATTAAGTTCAAAATATGAAAATAAAAAAGAAGCTGAGGCTCAGGAAGTTATATGATTTGACTTTGCATATTTGATAAACGACAGATCCAAGGTTCAAATCTTCTGACCCCAATCTTGTCTCTTTTTCAGAGGTAGCTAGGTGGTAGGCTACCAGATAGAATGTTGGGCCTGGAAGTCCATGGTTCAAATCATGCCTCAAACACTAACATAACTGTGATATTGGGCAGTTTTCTTCATCATAAAATGGGAATAATAACACCTACCTCTTCCCAGGGTTGTTGTAAAGATCAAATAAGATAATATTTGTGAAGGGTTTAATTCAGTACCTGGCACATAATAAGTGCTATGTAGATGCCAGCTATAATTTTTCTCTCACTATTTCCACTAAATAATTGAGGCTGTTTCTAAGGACTACGTTTATTCTCCTTCTGCCTGGCAACCTTTCTCCTCCAAACACTTCCACTATAACCAAGGGCTTGGTATGTGCTGAATCTGTTTCGAAAGAAAAGAAAAAGTCACCATGTTGCACTCCCAATCAGAGGCAGGAACAGCAATATAGCCAAGGTTATAAGTCTAAGAAGAGGCAGAGCAGATAAGACCAGGAAATGAGCCCATTTTTTAAAAAAGAAAAACCATGGCAAGAAGACAAATGAGGAGGAAATCAGGGTCAATAATAATCGTCTGAGTTTAAACGATGCATTCTGCATGCTTTTTTCGATTATCTCTGTTGATTCTTATATTAATGCTGCTAGGTAGGTAGGCAAGGCAAGATTATTATCATCTTTATTTCACAGATGGGGAAATTAAGACCATAAAAAATAATAGCTAGTATTTTTACAGCACCTGCTATATGTGCCCAGGAATGTGCTAAACACTTTATAAATATTATCTCTTTTGGTCATAACTCATATTTCATGTGATTCTCACAACTATTCTGGGAGGTAAGGAATATTTATTGTTACCATTTTACAGATAAAGAAACTGAGGTAAACAGGTTAAGTGACTTGATCAAAATCACAGAGCTAAATCAGAGTCTGAGGCTGGATTAGATTCAGATCTTCCTGATTCTAGCCCCTGAACTCTATTGGGTCACTTAACCAATTCAAATAAGAAAAGGGCCCTCCAAAAGTTCATAAAGCCAGGATGAGGAACCAGTCTCTTTCCTTTCACACTTCTGGCTTTCAAATCTTTTTTGTCTTGGAGAAGGAAGAATGATATTAAGTTCAATTCAATAAGAATTAAACATCTGCTATGTTTCAAGTACTGTATTAAATGTTGGGGATACAAGAACCGTTCCTGCCCTTGAGAAGCTTACATTTTAACTGAATGTGATAGTGTACACAGGCTGATCTTGCCATTTTTACCACCTGCACAGTTAGCTTGGCTCACATAGCTCGAACTCAGAATTCAGGAATTGTCAGCATAGATTGGGGCACTATACAAGCCCTTCCAAGGAGCAGCAGGGGAGGTCCCTTAGGACCTGAGCTCTGGGTCAACTTGGAAGGCATCACAGGTCTTTGAGACTGAGGGCAGTAGCAGAGATGCCTTTGGAGAGCATAGTCTTGCCTGCTGTAGTGAGGGAGGGAGGTAGTGATTTTCCCCTTCCCAGCCCATTCTTCCCTATTTCAGCCTGGTGAGCAGAGGATGAGTGTGTAGGGGAGCTGTCCAGCGCCCATGATCAAAGAAGGCATCAAGAAGATGGATGAGGCTCCTGCCTAGTGCTGGCCTCTTCATAGACAGAAGGGAGCAAAGGCTGAGCATTCATTTTCTGAAAAATACTGCTCCATACCATCCGCTGGGCTTCAGTGGTACCTGTGTTTATGCTCCAGTCTATTAACAAGAGGCAGAGCAGCAGAAGCAAAAGGGAAAGATGCCAATGGGAGGCAGAACAAGGGCAGAATTGTCAGATTTTCTTATCTCTTTCTCTTCCTCCTGTTGTCCCCCTCTCTCTTTCTTCTTATCTCCTTTTTTTTCTCCTTGTCTCTTTCTTATCACTTTTGCTTTTCCTTCTCCTTCAGTCTTTAGCTATCTTTTAAAAATTTCTTTGTTCTCTTTCTTCATTTCTTTATTTCTAATCTTTCTACTTTTCTTTTGCTCTGTCCTCTCAACACCACACTTCTCTTAGTTTGTCTATCAACCCCCCTCCCTCCTGAACTTTGGCCTCTGACCCACAGTTCTGATAGGTGATTTTTCACCTTAGATTGCCCCGAACCAGTTTTTCATATTATACTCTTACCATCTTTACACCATTATGCCTCCCCCATCTTTTCCAGTTCTTTCTACCTTTATTTAACTAAGTAGGTATTTTTTGAGCATGTCTGTTATGTCCAGTCCTGTGCCAAGTGCTAACAGAAAGACTAGAAGGGAAAAATAAAGAGTCTTTTACCTGAAGGTGCTTACACTCTCCTCTAAGGACACAGAACTATTAAATACTGTCATACTATAAAAGAAAGCAGCTAGGTAGCTCAGTGAATAAAGTGTTGAGCTTGGAGTCAGGAAAACCTGAGTTCAAATCCAGCCTCAGATATTCACTAACTGTGTGACCTTGGGCTAGCCATTTAACCTTTGTTTGTCTTAATCCCCTGGAGAAGAAAATGGCACACTGCTTTAGTGTCTTTGCCAAGAAAACCCCATGGACAGTATTGGGCTGCTATAGTCCACAGGGTCACAATAAGTCAGACATGGCTGACCAGCAACCAAAAAAACCAGTATAAAATCACATCTGCCTTGTGCACCATAGATCAGAGATGGCTGAAATGGTCAAGAAACGCTTTCTGGGGAAGGAAGGACTTGAGTCAGCACTGGAAGGATTGAGCAAGGAAAGTGGTAATGGCAGAAGCATAAGAAGGAGAAAAGCAAGTGAGAGAGACAGAAGCCTGAGAGAGACAGAAGCAGATTTCTGCCTCTCTGTCTCTGTCTCTGCATGTCTGTTTGTCGGTCAATCCTCTTCTTCTTTTCTCTTTATCTCTCCTTCTTCACCTTGGATACTCCAACATTTACCAGAAAGCCTTAAGAAATTTGTAGCTTTCCATAAAGGGGGAGGGAGAGTGCTAGGTTGGAGCACATGCTCATATCCTGCAGAGCCATAAATTGAAGGCTTTGGGTTCTCCTCTACCAGCCTGCAGACATCATGGCCATCCTCCCAACCCCTGGCTAATGGTGTGAGAAAGGGGCTGCGGAAGACTATTCCTTTTATAGGATGTATCAAGAGGGAGATAAAGCGGGAGGTCTCCAGTTGCTTGGGATCCATCTCATCTCTTCCTCCTCCAGAAACTGTTAGGAGCCACTAACAGAGAAAATGACCACTCTATTTATTTGACCAATTATCCAGCACCTATTTTGTTCTGGGTATTGGGATTTAGGGAGCTCCCTACTTGCTTTGGCAGAACCATACTTGGGATGTGATTCTAAAATCTCTGGATGGGGTGATCTATCTGGACTTGATCTTTTCCTACCCCTGTAAAATGAAACTGTTGTATTATAAAAAAGGAATAAAGGACTGATCTGTATAAAAATATCCATAGCTGCACTACACTTAATAGAAAACAACTGTAAATAATCTTGATGTCCAGCAATATGAACAAATAAATTAGAATATATTTATATAATGTAATATTATAATGCTGTAAAAAAGGATAAATATGAACTATACAAGAAAATATGAAAAGACCTCTATACAAAGTAAAGCTAAATGAAATCAGCAAAACTATTCTAGTCAACTGTTCACTGAAAAACAAGGAAGACAAAGAGGGAGGAAAGAAGAAGGGTGAAATCAAGGAAAGGAAGGGAGGAAGAGAGCAATATGGAGGGATGGAGGGAAGAAGGCAAGAAGGTAAGGAGAGAGAGGAATGAAGAAAAGGATTGAGGAAGAAGAAAGAGAAGGAGGATGAAGGAATGAAGGGAGAGAAAAATAAGGAAAGAAAGGGGTGGAAGGGAAGAGAGGAAAGGAAATAAAGGAAAGGAATGAAGAGGAAGTAAAAGGAGGGGAAAAGAATAAGAAAGAAAAGGGGAATGGAGAAGCAAGCAAAAAAAAATGGAAGAGAAGGAATAAATGAAAGAAGGAAAGAAAAAGGAAAACCAATGTTAGAATTTCAAATGTAACTAGAAGAAAATACACACACACACACACACACACACACTTTTTCTTTTGCTTGTTAATTCATTTGGGTCTACTTAAATGCCAGAGATTTTATGTAAAATTATATTCCTTATTTTGTTTTATGTATGTTTGTTGATGGTTATTAAGTTTGTAATGATTTTTTAATTGAAAGAGTTAGACCATGTAACCAAAAGGTCCTTTCCAGCTCCAATGTTAAATGATAATAGGGTTCAGCCAAGTCCCTTCCCTGTTATGAGGTCTGTGTCATCTCCTACAAATGAGGAGGCTGGACTACACTCTCCCTTCTAACTTCAGTTTTCTATGATGCTGGTTCCTTTTTCTCCCATGGGATGAGGACCACAGGGAGTATAATTCAATGATAAGAACCCAGAAAGCTGGAAGTCAGTAAACTTAAATTCTATCCTTTTGCCTTTGCCTCCAATTAAGGGATGACTTTGGGAAAGTAACTTTCTCTTTGTGAACCCTAATTTTCTCATCTGTAATTGGGAGATAGCACCAGAATTGACATGAAAATGAGAAAAAAAGAGAAGAGAGACAGAGAAATAGAAATATAAACAAAGACATAGAGAGAGATGCAGAGAGAAATAGAGAGAGCCAAAGGTAGAGAGAGGCAGAGCCAGAGAGAGATGAAGAGAATAAGACAGAGAGACAGACATACAAAGACAAAGAGAGATAGATTCATAGAGATGAAGAGAAGAAGGCAGAGAGAGGAGAGAGAGATATACACACACAGAAAAGGGAGAGAGGAAGACAAAGAGACAGAGAGAGGAAGAAAGATGACACAGATGAGACACAGAGAGAGATGGAGAGATATAAAGAGATACGAGAGGGATGGAGAGAGAATTTAGCCATGACTACAGCACGACAATTCTTGATTCCAGTGGCCAGATAATGAAACATATTTTTGTCCTCTCATATAAGGATGGTAGGATAGGAGTGTACAATGTTATGTACACACCATCAGATGTTGGTATGTCAATGTAGATTGTATAATTGTTTTTCATTGGTCTGGGAAAGGCTAGGAAGGAATTACTGTTAAGTGATAATGACATTTTAACACCCCAAAATATCAATAGAACATTTAAAAAATCAATTAAGGAAGTGTATTATTGTTCAGTCATTTTTTCCAGTTGTATCTGACTTTTTTGTGACCCCATTTGGGATTTTCTTACGAAAGATTCTAGAGTAGTTTGCCATTTCCTTCTCTTATTCAGTTTATAAATTAGGAAAGTGAGGCAATTGAGATTAAGTGACATGCTCAGTATCCTAAGGCAATAAGTAGCTAGATTTCAACTCAGATCTTTCTGACTCCAAGCCTGGCTATCTATCCACTGAACCACCTAGATGCCCCAAGGAAATGTCTCTTTTGTTTTTGGAGAGGTGACTGCCTATGGGGCATAGAATGTCAGATGGGATGATGTGATGTCTGATTTTGCTCAATTATTATTTCCTTGTAATAAGAAAACATTTTGGGGGCAAGAGAGAAGTATATATCTATAAATGATGTAATATAAAAATAAAAGGCATTAGTAAAACTTTTATAAAAGGAAAAATCAATTGGGGGATGACAATTCATTGTACAAAATAATCCTTTCCTTTCTGCAAATGAGAATTGGCTTTGCTAGCAGCATTAGGGAGTTGGCAGGCTTGGGAGTGGCTAACTTTACTGGGGAATTTGGCAAAGCTTGGCGTCACTAGAGTCATTTCCCTCCATTAGCCTCAACCTGCTCTTTCTAGCATCCTGTTCAGCAATCCTCATTTTTTTTGGGTAGGGGTATTTTTAATTCCTTTGTTAAGGGTTATGAAAATACTTAGGTGCACTACCAATTTGTGGGGCTAGCTTGGTAGACAGATTGGAATGAACTCAGGCTGTTGGCCAAAGAGAAGATATGACTTCCCTTGAATGCAGATAGTGAAGGAGCCTACACTCTGCTCTTTGGTGAATTGGACCTTAGCTTCAAGGATGGTTTTGGATATTCCAACAAGAAGACAGACTTGTTCCCAGGTAGTCACTTATGTGATGGCAGACATGGCTCCCCAAAACATGGAATTTTATCCTTGAGTTCATGAGAAGCGATAGGAGGTTTCTGAACAAGAAAGCATGTTCTGAGGAGCACAAGTGGAAGGTAACTTGGAAGTGAATGGATAAGTGGTAGATAAGTAGGGCCTAGAGGCAAATAAGCCAGTTAAATAAAACTCAGGGAAGGTTGGTTGATGGTAGGGAGAATGGAAAAGAAGTGGATGCAAGAGAGACCATTTTGGAAGAATTCATAGGAATTGGTGATTGATTGACTATGAAGAGTGACAGTCACAAATGAGATGTTTATTTGCTTCCATTACTTCCTTAAAAAAAAAAAAAAAAAAAAAAACAACTCCATCCCTACTCCCAGTTCTGACTGTCTGTCCTCCTGCTCCAGGGCAGACACTCTAGCTCTGAGTGATGGGTGCTGCTCCTGGAGATTTGTCCCCTGCTGCAGGCAGCTTCATGCATCCCCTTCCCCCACTGAGTGCAAGGGAAGAGAGCCATATGGAGAGAATAATAAGACAATTAACTTTCCATTAAAGAATAATAGATGTGTGTTTTTAAAGAGACAAACTCTAGAGATCTCAGTCCCTGGATACATTGGGGAGAGGGAGCTATATTGTTGAGGGTGATGCCTTCACTTTGCTCCATAAAACCAGGACTCTGGTCCCTACTCTGTCTCTAGCACACCATTGACACTGTTCAAGGCTCTTTTCCTGTAGGAATCTCAGGCCCTCAGTTGGAATATTCCCCCAGAGGAACTTGACAAGATCAGCAGTAAGGTCTCTTCCAGCTCAGATGTTCTCAGAATATAAAGCAGGCTTTTGCATTCAACCATTTATGAAGGCTGCATTAAATAGACCCTATGGGGGGGGGAATGTCCCAACATTAAGGGAGGCAAGAAAGGCACATCACAGCAAAGTTATGAGCACTTTATGCTTCTGGCAACCCAAAGGCTACTTCTTCTCTCTCCCTGTCCCCACAAGGACTTCCTTTGGACAGCAAGGAAACGGGTCATGAAAAGGAATGGGCAATTTCATGTATTCTCTGGGTTTTATGAAAAGATCACGGTGAGTTGGGGTGGAGAGGATAATGGAAGATATTTGGCAAATGACTTACTTGATTGGGCTTGAATGTAGAGCATTAGATTGGCATTTTCATGACTTTGGGGGAAGAAAGGAGACAAAACCAGGGTGGGAACTGGGATAGCTTGGGAAAGAGGTGCTGAATGAAAGGGAACAGGATGCCTGAGATAAGGGAGGTAAGCTCTAGCTCAGGGACGTACTACTAAGGGCCATATTGGGTTTTCATTTCTCCCACCCTTTAGTCTTTCTTTTTCTTCTGTTCCCTTCTTCCTTATCTCTCTACCTCTACCTCCATCCCTCGTTCCCTTTAGCTTGCCTTGCTCTCTTTTCATGTTTTACCCTCTTCCCCTGATCCATTCCTCTTCGTTTTCCACATTGGCCCTACCCATAGCTGCTGTTTACCCTTCATGTGGACAGTTGCAGGGATGAACTCCAGCTTGAACTGGTAGAGAGCCGATTGTTAAATTTCCAGTGTGAACAATTATACCTTAGAAATTAACAAAACTACAAATCAGGATTTTATTTGTTGTTTTTTTGGTTACTAGACTTAAAAAATAATGGAAAATGTTTTGACAATAAAGATTAAATTTAACTGTATCACAAGTACCTTTTTTTTTTTTAAATCAGAAAGATAGCTGTTAAACATTCATCAGCACATTCTGCCAAGGTATTGCCATGAAAATCAGTTGCCTTGTGAGATAACCCCCACCTCTATTTCTAGCCCAACCCCTCAGAACTCAAGACTAAGTTAAGATAGAACCTATTACTTCCAGATTCTGGCTTATTGGAGGTGGAGAGAGAGGAAGTGATGGGGAAGGCAGAGATGCTCTGTTACTTAACTAGTAGTAGCTGTGTGACTTGGAGGTCTCATTTTCTTTGTCTATAAAATGTAGATCATCTTTGGGGTTTTTTAAGCTTTTTATTTTCAAGACATATGCCCGGATAATTTTTCAATATTGACCCTTGCATAGCCTTGTGTTTCAGATTTTCCCTTCCTTCCCCCTACTCCCTCCCCTAGACGGCAAGCAATCCAATATATGTCATTTATACATGTTAAAATATATATTAAATCCAATAAGTGTAAACATTACACAATTATTGTACTGTACAAAAAAAGGAAAGTAAATGAGTAAGAAAACAAAATGCAAGCAAACAACAACCAAAAAAAGGTGAAAATATTATGTTGTGGTCCACACTCAGTTCCCACAGTCTTCTCTCTGGGTGCAGATGGCTCTCTTCATCACAAGGCCTCAATCATCTCATTGTTGGAAAGAGCCAAGTCCATCAGAATTGATCATCATATAATATTGTTGTTGAAGTGTATAATGATCTCCTGGTTCTGCTCATTTCACTTAGTATCAGTTCATGTAAGTCTCTCCAGGCCTCTATGAAGTCATCTTCCTGATGACTGTTTCTTACAGAACAATAACATTCCATAACATTCATATACCGTAACTTATTCAGCCATTCTCCAATTGATGGACATCCATTTATCTTCCAGTTTCTAGCCACTACAAAAAGGGCTGCCACAAACATTTTGGCACATACAGGTCTCTTTCCCTTCTTTAGTATTTCTTTGGGATATAAGCCCAGTAGTAGCACTGCTGGGTCAAAGGGTGTGCACAGTTTGTAATTGCTCTCCAGAATGGCTGGATTCTTTCACAACTCCACCAACAATGCATCAGTGTCCCAGTTTTCCCACATCCCCTCCAACATTTATCATTATCTTAGCCAATCTGACAGGTGTGCAGTGGTATCTCAGAGTTATCTTAATTTGCATTTCTCTTATTAATAGTGATTTAGAGCACCTTTTCATATGACTAGAAATAATTTTAATCTCTTCATCTGAAAATTGCCTTTTCATATCCTTTAACTATTTATCAATTGGAGAATGGCTTGAATTCTAATAAATTTGAGTCAGTTCTCTATATATTTTAGAAATGAGGCCTTTACCAGAACCCTTAAAAGTAAAAAAAAATGTTTTCCCAATTTATTGCTTCCCTTCTAGTCTTATCTGCACTAGTTTTGTTTGTACAAAACCTTTTTAATTTATATAATCAAAATTATCTATTTGGTGTTCAATTATGAGTTCCAGTTCTTCTTTGGACCCAAATTCCTTCCTTCTCCACAGTAGATCATCTTTAGTGATGATGATCTTTAAAGTTCTTCCCACTTCCTGATGGTCCTAAGGATGGAATTTGAAGTCACAAGACCTCAGTTAAAATTCCATCACCATCACTCAATAGCTGTGTGACCTATAGAATCACTCAATGCCTCAGTTTCCTCATTTGTAATATGGGGATAATAATACTTGATAGGACCCTTCTATAAGACTGTTTTGAGGATCAAATCAGACAAGCAATGAAAAGTGCTTTATGAATTGCAAAATATAGTATATGTGTCAGATACAATCATTCTTGAATGCCAGAATGACAGGTAGTGGGAGCCCTGTCCCTTATCTGAGGCCTCCAGAGAGAGATCATCACTGAATTCAGAGATGGTGATGGGCTTTAGAGTTCCTGTCCCTTTGGGGACAAATTCTCTCAGTCTAGAGCCTGAGTTGGAAGGGGACCCAACACAAGCTAGATTTCTGCCTATGCCTAGAGTACTCCAGATGTGCCACACAGCAAATATTAATTACATGTTCCCTGGGAGCTCCAGCACAGAAGTGGGGGGATGCAGAGAGAGAAATGAGGAAGCCAGAGGCAGCAAATGAAGAGAATCATCAGCTGGTACCTAAAAATAGTTCTCAGCCCCAAAGGACAGAGGATTCGGACAGTAGCAGCCTTTTTTTTTAAAGAGGGATCAAAACCCTGCACATCTGTCACTTAGGCCTTCCTGGAAAGCTTCACGTGACCTTTCTGGGGATCCAGCAATTGGTTATGAAGGGAGGGGGCTCTAAGTTCCCATTTAGACTTTGCCACTAAAGGATAGGGCTGGCACAGGAAAAAGAATGACACATCCTCCTCCTCCCTTTCACCCTGAAGCCTCAAGGGCACAAGTAGTTTTTGTTCCCCTCTTCCTAAAGCATTTCCTGCACAGGCATCCTAAGTAAGGACAGTCAATAAACCAGTGTTTCAGCTTCCCTGTACGGGATAAACTCAATGATATATTCATTAAAAATAATTTTAAATTCTGCCTAAGTTTTTGAGGTCAAAGACCATTAGATTGTAAGCTCTTTGAGGAGTCATTTGCCTCTTTGCATCCCCATCACTTAGCACAGTACTTGGTATATAGTAGGCACTTAATAAATGCTGACTGATTGATTAATAGCCCAGTTAGTGAGGCTAAGACTAGAAGCTATGGGCTATGCCAGATCCAGTTCTTTCAATGTCAGAAAACCAGACAAACAACCTCTGTTCATGATGACAGACTGAGTCTTTACCCAGGTCACAAAACAAATCCTAATTCTGATCTTAGATTGAGTCTTAAATGGAACCTGTGACAATTCTGACCACACATTGAGTCCTGATTTGGACAGAATCATCATCTTGGTTATAGATTCACTTTTAACTCTTTCCTTCCTTCCTCCTCCATTTATTGAAAATAAAAGTGATTGGGTCTTCAGGATTCTGCTCATTATCAACCCAGAAGAACAGCTTCAGGTAATTGTCAGTGAGGGCACAGAAGGAAGGGCAGATGCTGAACAATCTTCTCCAGAGAATGGGCTTGGACTGAATGTCTGAGAGCTCTGATTTTGGCCACTTCTTAATGGATAAAAGTTCTGGGCAGTGTTCCACAGATTCTTTACCTTTCTTAATTTGTACTGTTTTCCTAAAATAAAATCTCTTCTGTTCCCCCTCTTCATCCATCTTTCCATAGACTCTCAACTTTGTAAAAATGGGTACATGGGAGTGAGAATTCATGCTAACTTTGGAGAGGATTTAAGAAGCCTGAAAGGACAAGAGGTGGGCAATGGGCCACACAATCTTAGACTATTAAAGGGTAGGCAGCACTAAGAGAACAAATCTGGGCAGGAGGTAAGAGAGAGGCCATGGCATAATAACTGTCTTCAAATATCTCAAAGTCTGAGATGTGGAATAATGATAATAGTTGCCAATTTAATGGCATTCTAAAGTCTGCAAAATGCTTCTCTCCCACCAGCACCATAAAATAGGTAAAGAAACTAAAGTTCAGAGAAATAAAACCATTGACTTAGGATTATACAGCTAATAAATGGGATATGGAATATAAATCCAGGCAGCAAGGTGGCACAGTGGCTAGGGTGCTGAGCCTGTAGTTAGGAAAAACTGAATTCAAACCCGACCTCTGACACAACTGTGCACTCTGGCGAAATCACTTAACTCAGTTTTCTCAATTGTAAAATGAAGATAATATAAGCACTTGCCTCCCAGGGTTGCTATGAGGGTCAGAAGAAAAAATACTTATAAAGTATTTAGCAAAATTCCTAATATATGGTAGGTGCTATGTACCTATGATAATAAAGATAATAACAATGATAATGATGATAATTGTTGTTATTGTTTCTAGCGTTACCCTCTGTCTCATGTGGAAGGAGAATTCGACTTATTCTAGGCAGCTCCAGAGAACAGAATGAGAAGCAATGAGTAAACACCTTTAGGGAGGTAGATTTCCATTTCACAGAAGGAAGAACTGCTTAGTAGTTCAAATTGTCCAACAATGGATTAAGCCTCCTTGATAAAGAGTTACAGGGCATTGGAGTGTTCAAGCAGAAGCTGCATTGTCCATTTGCCAGGGAGATTTTAGAAGGGAATCATTGCTTCAGAGAGGGGTCAGGCTAGATTCTCCCCTCACTAATGCTTCTTCTAGCTCTGATATTCTAGGATATAATAAATAAAGGGACAATAAACTTATAGCTAGAAGATATTTCAAGAAATCTCCAGCTCTCTGCTGTCAGATGGATGAAGCCCTAAGCCATTCAGGACACACGGCCATCTATTTTGGTCTTTAAGAGCTCTAAAAGCAGCATACCTTCCCTTAATTTCCTATTCTGGTGTGTGTTCTCAAAGAGCAGTAAATTTCTACTGATCACAATCCCTTCTGTTTTTACTCATTCCTCCTGGCCCAAAGAGGTGCATCCAAACAGTTTCTTATCTGGGGCAGCTCTCAACTCTGTACCTACCTCCTTCTACCTTCAGACACAGAGGAATGTCACTCAACTCCTAGGAAGAAAGGATATGGCTTTAGGACAGAATATGTCTACTTATGCCCACTACTCTTAGACACCCTTATGAATTATTCATCCCCATTAGCCTCATTATGCAAATGAAATAAAAGGCAAAGCATCTGGTTCCCTGATCTTCCCCCCAGGATGGGTGCAATATGGTAAAGAATGGCAAGCAAGGGTGAAAGGAAAAAAAACTGGAGGAAGGGACCCATGAAGGAAAGATTCACAAGGATCTTTGCTAATTCAGAACATTAGAAGAGCTCAGAGCAGTAAGGAAAACTGAAAGGAAGGACAAAGCTTAGCATCCCCAACTGAGGGGGAGGGGGGCATGGAAACAGTGGGGAACAGGGGGGAACAAACCAGAAAGCAAGAAAGGGTTTCATTTAAATAAATCCCTTACCCTAGGAACAGGGAATACATGTAATTCTTAATAATTAAGACTCCTAATAATGTAATTCCTAATAATTAAGACATGATGAAAAGAGCTTGGAATTTGGACTCAGGAGACCTGGATTTGGAACCAGGCTTTGTCACAGATAGCTCAGTGACTAGGATCAAATTACTTCCTTCTCTGAGGTTGAGTTTTTTCATCTCTAAAATGGGAATAATAAAACTTTCATTACCTACTTTACAGGACTGTCTTGAGGAAAAGGTTCAATAAAACTTGAAGTATGACAGAAGTGGGAGTCATCCATTATTTTATTTTATGTTAATTTTTTTAACATTCTTTTTCTTTATTTTGAGTTCCAAATTCTCTCTTTCCTTTTTCTTTTCCTCTTTCCTCATCTTTTCCCCTTGAGAAGGCAAGCAATATGATACCATTATGCATGTGAAGTCATGCAAAACATTTTCATATTATCTATATTGCAAAAAGAAATCAAGAAAAATAAAGGGAAAATGATATATTCCGAACTGCACACAAGGTTTGTCAATTCTTTCTTTGATGTAGAAAGCAAAAATAGCTAGATGACACAGTGGATACAGCACCAGCCCAGCATCAAGAGGACCTGAGTTCAAATTCAGCCTCAGACACTTAAGACTTACTACCTGTGTGATCCTAGGTAAGTCACTTAATCCCAATTGCCTCTCAAAAAAGTTTTCATTACAGGAACTTTGGAATTGTTATAGATTTATATATGTACACACACACACACATACACATATATATATATACATTTATATATTATATGTTATAGATTTAGTTATGTGTTATATGTATCTAAGTTTTTCACAGTTGATGATTGCTATAAGATTGGTAGTGTTATATACAATGTTCTGTTCATCACTTTTCACTAGTTAATATGAGTCTT
The DNA here is from genome assembly GCF_048593235.1 of Sminthopsis crassicaudata. Lineage (NCBI taxonomy): Eukaryota > Metazoa > Chordata > Mammalia > Dasyuromorphia > Dasyuridae > Sminthopsis > Sminthopsis crassicaudata. The sequence goes on from NC_133617.1 coordinate 671,886,871, forward strand.
CCCATGTTTTTCTGAAACCATCCCCTTCATCTTTTAGTACAGAACAGTAGTATTCTCTCAGAATCACATACACTCCAATTAATGGGTATCCCCTTAATTTCCAATTCTTTGGCACCATAAAAAGAGCTGCTGTAGTTTTGGGGGGGTACAAATTGGTCATTTTCACTTTTCTTTGATCATTTTGGAATACAGGGCTAGTAGTTGTATTGCTGAATCAAAAGATATGAGCAGATTTATGGCCTCCTTGGGCATAGTTCTAAATTGTTCTCCAGAATGATTAGACCACTTCACAACTCCTTCAACAATGCATTATACTTGTTTTCCAACATCTCTTCCAGCATTTGTTATTTTCTTTTTCTGCCATGTTAGCCAATCTGATATATATGAGGTGGTATGAATAATTTTTATTTATATTTCTCTAATTTTTAATTAGATTTAGATAATTTTTCATTTGGCTATTGATAGCTTTGAATTCTTCTTCTGAAAATTACCTGTTCATAATCTTTGACCATTCATTAATTGCAGAATAGGAATCATTTATTATTAATGCTAATTAATAATAACAACAGAGAACAAAGATGCATATGGAAGACAGGAACTCCTGGAACCACTTGGGGGAGAGAAGGGAGATGGGAATTGAAGACAACCAAGGAGAGCATTAGAGAGAAGGTAGGGAACAACAGGTTTTTGTTTACTTTGTGCCTATATTTGGCTTTGAATAGGGACTTGACTTGACTAGGTCTGTACACAAAAGAAATTAGTCTGGCAGCATATGAAGAGAGTGTGGTGAGAGAAAATGGAGATGAGAGGCTCTGTTATGCCATTGCATGGTACAAGTAGGGAGGGATGACAACATATAGAAGGATGATGATAGTGTATAGAGAGGAGATAATAGATATTGTCCAGATGTTGCCCAGATAGAATCAATAGGATTTGGTGACTAACTGGATATGAAAAGTGAGGAAGAGAGAAAAACCCCCCAAAAAAGATTTTTTTCTGTAATCCTAGCTTAAAAGGAACTGGTCTAAAATCATAACCAGTTAGTTGAAGATTAGGGACTAGAAAACAGATCTAATAATAGGCTCTGTGATTTTTTTTTTTCTCTTCTACTAACCATATTTATCTAGCATAATTGGTCTTCAGATAGTCTGAATAAAAAGGCTCATTAGCAAAGTGAAGGAATACTACTTGGCTAATGTCACTCAGTTGAGTCAAAGGGGAAAGTGAAGGAGAAAAAAAGAAAAAAACTTGTCTTGAAAAGCAGCCACCTCTTCCGTAGCTCAGGGCCAAAGGTCTCTCCCATCCCTGTGTCAGAAAGGAAAGGAAACTATCAAGGAAGGAAAGGAAGTATAAGTGAATGATGAAGGAAAAAAACTAAATCATTAATCTTTCAAATCTATGCAGTGGATATTATCCTAGGGTAATAGAGGTCCTGATTCCCTGAGCCATTGATGCCTACCAAGTTCCAAGATGGTACCTCAAATCTTAGCCAGTTTCCTTTGCTCCCCCAACAGTCATTTGTGGGGCCCTGAGCAAGTCAAATTGAGCGATGACATCTAGCTTTCTTTATCTCAATTGGTTGTTAGTGAGAAAAGGAGGAATGAACTTTCCAAGATACAGGATTTTACAGCTTTCTTCTCTGTCCGTCAGCATTCTAGCATCATTTTACTTTCTGGGTGCAGAAGTGGTGGGAAGGAGGATATAGCATTTGAAGTGAAGAGAAGCTTGAAGCTATGAGGAGTAGGAGAGAGGTGGATGGAGAATCATTGACTTCTGCTGAAGCACAAATCACAAGCAGTTATGGTTCTGGGGGAGTGGGGCAAGGTCTTCAGTAAAATGTAATTCCCACTTTTCAACTCAAAAGTCCTATCCAGGGTGAGCTTTTGGAGTGAGTGTGGCTACTAGGGCTTGTTATAGTTTGTTTCTTGTAGGAGCAAAGGAAAGAAGCTGCTTATGTAAAAGAGTTGAAATAGGGGCATCGACCATAAAATATAAACCTTGGAAATGCTGCATGATAGGGGAGACACAGTACCAAACAGGGGTAATCAGCAGTGATTTAACAACCCCCCAACATCCCTCCATTTACATAACAGATTTGAAAGTTTTAAAATGTACAGATAGATGTTTTTCCAATTGAAATTATGTTTATTAAGCTCTTGCTGTTTGCAAGGAACTCAGCTAGACACTTAGGATACAAAAAACAAAACAACGTATCACCTACCCTAAAGATACTTATATTCTATTGGGGAGAGACAACTGAAGATTCAACATGTACACAGATAAGTAGGTATGTGGTAACTGTAGCATATGTAATATATTTTCTTCCAGTCAAACCAAGATACAGAATTAAAATCTATGTCTATTTTCAAATTTGGTCGCATACAGTAGAATCCTATTCTGAACACAACATGCTCAGAAATCTGGGCATATCAAATTAAATCATCCCACCTCCTCTAAAACACATTAAATAAAACCAATAAGCCTCCTCCTAAATATTATGTCATAATTTACTCTGACTGGAACCTTTTAGTTTTTGGCCTTGCATTTGAAGTCTTCCACAATCTGGCTTCCACCTATCTTTTCAGATATATTTTATGTTACTTCAATTCATGCACTATTCTCAGATGGATTTTTTTTTGAAAATCTGTACTTATTTCAGAGCAACATTAGCATGGGTAGATAGAAAGTTGGCCTTGAAACAGGGAGGACATGAGTTAAAGTCCCTTCTATGAAAAAAAATTGTTGTAATTTGGGGCAAATTACTTAACTTATTAGTAATGTAAACAACTCTCTAAAATTATTGAGAGAGTTACTGATTTTTTTTTTTTGGGGGGGGAAGAAGGGGTATTTCCTCATCTGGAGCGCCCACACAGAAAAAATCATAAGTTTGATCAAAAAATTAAAAGTCTTATCTAAAATACAACCCTGTAGAACCCAACCCTTCAGTAATCTCTTTTATAAAGCAAAGACTTAATTTTACTTGAACCTTTTTCTGTAAATTGGGATTTTCACATATTGGGCTTGTTTAAAGCAGGTTAGACCTTTTGACTGCCCAGCATTTTTTGTTTTTCTCCTCAACCCAAGGCACCACCTAATTTCTTTTTCTCTGTCTCGCCTTTGATGTTGCCTTTCCCAACGAAATAGGAATGTCCTCAGGGATTCTGCCCTGAGCCCTGTCCTCTATCTCTATTAGACCTCCCCTGGCAATCTGATTTTCTTCTAGGACTTCAATTATCACCTCGATGCTGATGATTCCAAAATCTCCATCTGTAGTTTTGACTATTCCTGAGCTCACTTCTGGAATCTCCAATGTTCTGCAGGGTATCTCCACCTGAACATCCTGCCAACATTTCAAAAGCAACATGTCCCACCCTGAGCTTATTATCAGTCCCCCAGCACCTGCTGCTCTCCTCATTCTAAATTCTCTTTCTGACAATGCTATCATGACTGGATTGGTCACTTAGGATCAAAATCTCAAGCTCTTTATAACTCTCTCTCTCTTCTGGTTGCTAATTCTTCTTACCTCTTCCTCTGCTAATTCTCTCAGCTCAGCTCCATTAGGCCACTCTCCTTAAGCATTCATCATGTCAATATGTCACAATAGAAAGATCAAAAATGGATGAATGGTCCAAAATCCTGGGTTCAAATTCAGATCCTTACTTAGCTTCCCTTCCTCCTTTTTCTATTGTTCTATATTATCTCTTCACTCTCTTTGCAACCATGAACAAGATATTTAACTTTTCTGGACCTTGGTTACCTCATCTGTAAAAATAAAAGATCAAATGTCCTTTGAGCTCTTTTCTAGTTTTAATTCTATGATCCTATGGTCACTTATCTGGATTGCTTGAATAGTCTCTTACCTGTTCTCCAATCCCTATCACCACCACCCCTTTCCAATTAATTTCATGTATTGACAGATACAACTTCTTAACACATCACTCTGCTCATGTTACTCTCATGCTTAAAACCAACTCTTTAGTGGTTCCCAATGCTTATTTAATGAAATCCCAATTCCTCACATTTCCCGGCCCTCTGCAATCTGGCCCCAGCCTCCTTTCCTGCTGTTCTTCTAAATGCACTTTTTGATCCAGCCAAACTGGTCTCTTCAAGGGTTTATAAACACAGACCTTGAATGTCCCTGTCTCCCTAATGCTGCCCATGCTGTTCCTTGACACCTGTTTCTTACCAATTCATATCTCTTCTCTCAAAATCCTGCCTGTTCTTCAAAGTTCACCTGGAGTCACAGAAACTTAATGGCAGGAAGACACAGTTACCTAATCTTATCTGCACCTGAACTATGGCATATCCAATAGTGATCATTCTTTGCATTTCCTAGAGACTTAGTTCATTCCACTTTGGGTTAGCTCTAATTATTTCAATTTGCCTCATTGAAACTTCTACCCATTATTCCTATTTCTGCCTCCTGGGCCTAAGAAGAAAAAAGGCAACTCCTACTTTGATGTGATAGCCTTCCAAATACTTTAAGACAAAATCAAGTTCTCCACAAGTTCTCTCTTCTTCTTATGGTTAAATACTCATCCCCAGTTCTTCTAAATAATCCTCATATGATATGAGAACAATGCTGTCCTCTTAACACCCTCCATTTTTTCAATGCCTTTCCAAAAATGTGGCACCCAGACTTGAACTCAGAATTCCAGGTGTGGTATGATTAGTCCATAGAACAGACCCACCTTCTTTGTAAAGTCTTCTTTGATCACATCAACCCATAAGGATCACTCTCTTCTAAACTGCTGCAGCTTTTTTGTTTGTATTCGTCATTGTTGTCGTAATTTAGTTGCTTCAATTGTGCGCTACTCTTTGTGACCCTATTTGGGTTTTCTTGGCAGATTCACTAGAGTGGTTTGTCATTTCCTTCTCCAGCTCATTTTACAGATGAGGAAACAGAGGCAAAAAAGGTTAAGTGACTTGCCCCACCACACAGTGAGATTTGAACTCATGAAGATGAGTGTTCCTGATTCCAACCCTGGAATTCTATCCTCACTATCTAAGCTATCCCATCCTTATGAAGTCCTTATAACAACTAGCTTTGAAAAATTGAGCTCCCTTTATTTTATCTCCTTCTCTTTTCTACTTCTATTCCCTTATGTGGTCAAAGTAAGACAGAATCTTGCTTATTCCTTGCTTATCTAACTTAGAATTAGAAGGGACCTTATCAAATCCATTC